>NW_013667552.1:215459-224798 GCF_000517525.1 Limulus polyphemus
GTAGAGTAACATTGGTACCGGAATCCAAGGTTGATTAATTGAAAGCGAGTAAGCAAGCCATTTATTGAAAGTGGATGAAGATACAAAAATATACTAGAATTTAATGTTGATAAGATTGAAGATGTAGCAACCTGGACTTGATGTGTAATGCTACATTTAACTTTTGTATTACAATCTTTTTTTCTATTTTAATGAGAAATCACAATATTTCTTCTTCAAAAATTTGAAAATATTTGAAAATCATACTGTTTTTCTTTTATATTATGTGGAATTTGCTTTATATTTTTATAGTTTTTAGGTATGTATGTGTACATATTTATTTTTAAAGTGAAGCGGAACTCACCCTAAAAGAAATTTTCTAGATATAAGAAAAAAGGCTTTCAGAAGTGCACATGAAAACTTTTTTTCCTGCATTAACTTTGTGAAAAATGTAAATCATTTACTTCATTCTAGAAATAATAAGCTAGAATCTGTTTGTTATATGCAATTAAAATGCCTTGTTTAAAAAGAAAACCAAGACCATTTGTCTTTATCTGAATCTATTTAACCAGATGTCTTGTCTATCAACTAATCTTAAGAAACAAATTGGATCTGATTTATGGATTTTCATAATATCTTTTGTTGTTTTATGTACAGAAGTTTATCACATTTGAGCAGTTTGTGTGTTTTGGCTCAAGAGTTTGGATTTACAGAGCTTTATACTCATCTACAATATTGCTACAGGTCCTTAGCTTTTTTTCATTTTATGATCTTCTAAGATTGCTAAATCTTGGGTAGTAGAAAGAGAGTCAGTCTTGTAAGTCATGTTGAAGAATAACTGACTGTTTACATGCACATGCTCTTTAATCCTTGAAGTCAAACAATGAGTTGTTGAGAACTCATAACCATGGTTACATCTTGGACCTAAATTTATAGATGATATAAGATCACTGCATTTTAGGAACACTGTATTTTTAAATTCAAAGTAATTATTTAAGTAAGATATCTATTTAAAGACAATTTTAACATGAATTTGAAGAAAAATCTTATAATTCCAAGCTGTTTTAACCCTTTTTATAATTCTAAAGCATGTTTTCCAGTATATTTAAAATATAATATACTCACTTTCTGAAAAGTTATTCTTTCCTCTCTGCATACAATAACTATCTCCCACTTAAGACATGTCTTTTAATATGAACTGCACTAGTGGATGATGTAATCATCATGTGACAGTAATTTTCCACCCTCCTGTCCAGTTGCCATTACACATTACATTGGTGACGTGACTACCTCCCTTTGTATCCAGTTGGCTCAGGTCTAATAGGCATATGTCTTTCTCTGTTTGCAAACCTTTGAACCCCCACTTACAGCTAACTGGTAGATCGTTTAAGTTCTCATATATGGCTTTTCTCTTTACTTCTTGTTTCTTTCTCCTCTGCCTCGTTTTCCCATTTCTTTTCCTTCACATTCCAATCCTCAGTGTCTTCTGTGTCTTGAGATCAGGATATTGGATCTTTTGGTCAAGAGAACCATCAAGAGGAGCCCTTTGCCTCTCTTCAGGGTTTTATTCTCATCTTCTTGTTGTCCACCAAAAGACTAGGGAATGGAGTTCTGTTATCGACTTTTCTTCTCTCTACCATTATCTAATGGTACCTCAGTTTAAGAGGTTTCCTCTTCTCCACTCTTCCTTTTATTTTGGACTTTGGAGGACTAAGGGTGATGTTTCAGTTGCCTTTCTACATATCCCAGTTGCTCTGCTGTCCTCCTGGCATTTTACTTTAATTTCTTCACCAGAACCATGTATACCAGTTTCAAGTTCTCCCTCTTAGACGTGACTTCGGCTCCTTATTTCTTCTACACAGTCAAGGGAGTGTTTGCTTGCCACATCTACTGTCTCAGACTTCATTTCCATTATTACATGGATGACTGGTTCCTCCTCACCTCTTCTTGGAAGGCCTCTTTCTTATCTATAACACTTGTACTCCAAGAAGCTGCTTGTTTGGGTTTGCTGGTTAAATCTTCCAAGTTGTTCCTCACTTTTACTCCACACTTGGTGTCTTTTTCAATTCTTGACTCAGCTGGGCTCAGTATTCCCTATTTGTTTGCAAGATATAAATCATCTAGTCACCTCAACTTTTGACTCTCCTATACTTCTTGAATGTGAGGTACTATCTCTTGGAGACTCTCACATCTCTCAAAGATCTTGTCCCCTTAAGCCAAGCTCATATGAGGATTCTTGAGTGAACTTTGAGCATCCTTTATAATACCTCCCATGACTCTGTCCTCTCTTGTGTTGCTGCTGCCTTCTCTTCTCTAGGATCTGTCTTAGTGGCTGGACTGTGCCAACTCTTGGTCTGCATTCCACTGCTGTACTCACATCAGAATTTACATCTCTTGACTGATGCATGTGTTAGGAGTTGAGGCTGCTCCTTGGATGGCTCCATGACATCAGGGGAGACGGTCTTATGTGGATTGTACTTTCCACATCATTGTTCTAGAACTCTTAGCTACCCATTGGTCATGTTCCTATTTCTTACCTCGACTTATGGAATCACTTGGTTAAGATCCATTCTGTCAATTCTACAGTTATTTCCTATATCACTTGTCAGGTTGTGCTCATTCCAGGGACCTTTGCTTCTGTACATTGGACTTTCTGTTTTAAGCCCTTTCACATTGGATTTATCTGACTGCCTATCAACCAGACAGAATTCTTCCTATGGAGCTATCATTCCATCTTCAGGTCTTTTGTTAGATTTGTTCCTAGTTGGACATGTCAGTAATTGATACCTTCATCACTTCTCATTTCCAAACTTCCCCTGTTCTTGCCACCAGTACATCATCTAGCTGGATGCCATCATTTAGGGCTGGTCTTTTCTCTTTCTGTATGCACACCCTTAGCTACAACCTCATGCATCTCTCTTTCACTTGTGAATATCATGCATCTGTTCTCACATTTACCCTTTCTCATCAGTAAGGTTTCTCAAACCATGTAGCCCTTCTTTTATTACATTTGTGTCACCCTTCTGTTCTCTTTGTCTATCAATAACAGTAGCATGTTTCTTTGCTGCTGGTCATTCACGACTCCCATACCAAACTGTCCTCTTGTTGCCAACCTTTCAGCTTTCTTTTCCAAATTGTTCCATCAAAGATTAGTGGTTTCTACTATAGAAGACTGTTGGGTGACCTTGTCATCTGTCTTTTAACTTTTTTGCTGCAGTTCTGTCTTTCTTCCCCCTTTTTTTCAACATTGTTCTGGCTCTTCATCATTCATTGTCTTTTTCCTTTGCCTTACTGGAATCTTAATTAATATTGTTCTAAATGCTCTTAAACAGGCCCCCTTTCAAACATGGGCTTCTTATTCATTATATCATATTTCTCTCAAAATTTATTTCCAAATCATTCTTGCTTGTGGTCTATGTACATCTGATCTTTATACATAGGATGCCTTTCATACTTAAGTTCACAGATCATCTTTAATCTTATTTTCTGATCAGTTGTTTCTTTTTATGACTTGGACAGCTTGGAGGGAGATTGTTCCTTCTGTTGATCTTGTCCCTCTGTGATTGTACTGATCCTGATTGAATTTTGCATCAGTTCAAGCAGTCAGGTGTTACTTGGCACACATAGCTCCATTTTGGGGTATCCACAATTGTTTATGCCATGAGACCCCTCTTCAAACTAGGTTTTTGCAGTAGCCCAATTTTCACTTTCTCCAGTAAAAAGACCTTTGTTAGTTCCATTTGGGTCTGGGCACCTCTCCAGTGTTTTCCCAACATGAATATCTTTCTCTCTGTCATTGAATGGAACACAGGAAACCATAACCATTTACCAGTTCCCAGCTGCTAGGGTGGTCAACTTGGAGAGTTCCTCACCAGTTGTGTGATCCCACCAGAAAGAGAGTCCAAATAGGCAGCACAATGCAGTGGAAAGCAGGGCAGGGGTATCCATGTCATTGTAGTTCTGGCCACTCTCTTTTATGTAATGTTCCAATTTCTCAGTGATTTGGCCAGTCAGGTGGTGCCAAATGTTTTCCTCCTATGACAGGACATGACCTTTGTCCCTGTTCCTATAATGTACAGTAAGTAAATGATACAACAGAACACATACCAAACTCTACTGTCTGATCCTTGCCCTAGTCTAAATACACTACACTCATGTCCAATCCACCAGCAAATGCTCAGTTGATCATGATTTTTTCAGCCCATTTCTACAACACATTGGCTTTGCCTTTCTCCTTTCATACTTTCATCTGGGCAAAGAGTATACCCTGCATAAGATGGATGCAGTCACCTATGAGTGTTATCCTATTAGTAAGCCACCATTATTGGGTGTTACACTCCATGTGCTTTACCTTTCAGCCACCTTCTCTGAAGGGAGCTCGTATAAGTTTTCACAATTACACTCGTCCCTTCACCACATCAGTGTTTGATTCCAGCTATTGTGTGCAGAGAGGTAAGGCTAACTTTTTCCTTAAGTTTAAAATGTATTTCAAATACCTTTCCTTCCCACTTACTACTGGTGCACATTATTCTTGCCTCATTTAAGAATAACGTTAATTTCGAATGTAAGTACTTATGAGGACCTACTGTGCATTAGCACAGTTCATATTATAATATGTGTTTTAGCCTAGTAGTATGTGCAAATTCATAAAGGCAGACATGTGAGTGATAGCTACTGTGCACAGAGAGATAAGTATTTATTTGGAAATAGATTTTCAGGTAAGGAAAATGTTAACTTTAGTGGTATGTAATGCTACTAAACACTTAAATAGTATTAGCAACCAAATGAAGATGTTAACCTTTTTCTTGGTAACAAATTTTGATATTAACTACTACTACTTAAAACATATAAAAACGATTTCATAAGCTTGATATACTAAAACGTGAATCAAATTGTTTTTGAAGTCAAAGGGTAGAATATCATCAAAGTGAAAATATAACTCAGTAAATGCTGATTTGCATTAACATTTGCTTTCAAATTTTTTTTCCTGAATTAACTCTTTTGGTATTTAAAAATATTAGAGTGGGTACAAAATTTAAAATTAACATGTCAACAATTCCTGTAGTTTTAAAGTTCATACACATCAACTTTATTTTTAAAAATAGAAAACTTGTCATTTACGTATCTTTTTTTTTAATATAATGGTTTAAACTGTTCAGGACACTTGTTTAACTAACTTTTCTCCTGATAACCTAGAAACAGACTAGCTACAAAATGGTGTAACCCTTGATTTTATGGAAACTACAACTATTGTTTATGATGAAAAACATTAAAAAAGAAATTAGATTTTCTAATAAAAACTTTTGTTATACCTGAAATTTGGAAAGTTAAGTTACTATTTAAGTCAGTTACTTCTTTTATAGGTACACTTGTATATAATGACTCAATGTCCAAATTAGCATCGTAGACTAGCTTGTCAAAAACTAATTTAGAAACATCTTTGCAAAACAAAATTATTTCTTACTGTAAACTCATTTGTTACAAAATCCATGTCACCTGTGATAGTATATTTTTTGTTTATTTTTTTTGAAGAAAAAAGAACTTAAAGTTATTAATTCGAAAATAAGAGATTCTAAGGTCGTGGTTTTCTTTAGTTATGATAGATGGCTCTGCACAGTTTTCAGCCAATGCGTATCACATTTTAAAATTCATTTTGGAACTTACAATGAGTTTTAGAGACCTCAATAATCACTCCCAAAACTTCAGGGGTTTTTACACTTTGACCTAGACGAAAGCACAACTGAAAAAAAACTGTATTTTAATAAACTACATTATTCGGAGCTTTTAAGCAAAGAATTTTTATTCACCGCTTCTTCAGACAAATCTATATTTCATAGAAGAGACAAAAACACTGCTTTTAGCCATGTCTTAAACACCACCACCTTCCATTCTAAAAGGAGGATTAAGGATTCTTACTTCCACAGAGCCTACGATATTTTCAATTCTAAAGTAAGGACGTGGGCTTCTTACCTGCTTTCCATAAAACCATACCCAGTTTAAGGTATATCCGACATGACGTCTGTTATAGTAAAATATCTTTGGAGTTACAATCTTTCACCTTTCGACACTAACTGAATAACCCGTCTGTTATAGTAAAATATCTTTGGAGTTACAATCTTTCACCTTTTGACACTAACTGAATAAAATTGTGTTTATCTTGTAGGGAAATCCTCTTCTCAAAAAGAAGGATCTTGAAAGTCCTGCTTTTCTTTTTTTTTTTCTTATTAGTTCTCTCCAAAACATTTTGCTGACTCTTCTACCTTCTATTAACCCTATTCTTCCTTACAAGACATGATGTTCATGCCTTGATTTTACTTCAGGTAGCATCATTTTCATGAAAATTGTTAAAATGGTTTCTAAAAAAATAAAAAATATGCACTTTTATGTGAACAAATTAATAATATCTAATATATAAACAGTCTTCTCCAGATCAAAGAGAGGATTTTGAATCCTCATAAAATACATTTGTTCTAGAAGACAGTTAGCTCTGTGTTTTCCATTGCTACTGTAATGTCTATACAGGTTTCAGTATGTTATATTAAAATGGTTTTGAGTATGCAAATCAGCAACTCACGAAAAAAACCACAGCTGGTGTAAAGTTCAGCTGGATCATGGTGTATTTTTACGTTATCGGACATTACATACAACATAACCGTTCAAATATCACGTCGAAAACATCAGCAGCTAGAGAATGAAATATATATTCACGCGATTCCATGCAAAGACATATTAGTCAAGTTGCCAAATACAGTACCTGTGGATTTCTATGCGATCAAACTTTTGAAGCGGGTATTAAGGAACCGTTGTCTTCATATCTTGGATGAATTATAGAAAGTATCAGGAAGAATTGGTCTGTTATGGACATAACAGCCTTATTTCGGAATCTTCTGTGATGGAAGTTATTGTAAAGATGCACTGTCGTCAGATAAAGCATGACCAAACGTGGCTACAAGAACTGAAATGAAGCATCGACATCGTTTTAATATGACGTACTCAACTCTGTATTTGTAAGACCATGCAGAATTTTGCACTTTCAGACCACGGAGGAAATAAATTTTGAAATTGTCACTGAAGAACGTTTGAACAGCTCTATCATACATTGCTCTTTTCAGTAGAAGTTTTGTGGAACTTAAAAATCTTTATTTATAACTAGAGATAGTGAACAAGCAGAGATAAGGATAACTTACTCGTTTTCACCATATTTAAACTAATATCGAAGGGATTACATGCATTTCATTGCCAAGAATGATGCAGTTGGATCAAACTTGATATCCGACATTGTGAAAGAAAGGTAAAAACGATATCCGTGAATCAGTTTGTCTGAGCTAATAATAATTCATACATACTTCTTTATTTTTGTCACTCAATTTCGAGACGGATACTTGGGAACAATTTTAGCTTTATGAAAGTTCTGATCCAAGAATTCCATGGAAACACTTCCTCTGTAATAGAAAGTAACCGTTAATATAGTATGTACAGTATCATTTAACGCTCAAATAGATTTCTTTACTTTTAACACCCGTCTTTTATAGTGCTTTTGTGAAGATGTTTTTCTATTAAAAGCTAGTACGAACACTCAAAACTGTGGATTTACGTTGTGGTGAATAATGAGGAAATCCCAGCGTTTTTTGAAAAACGCTTTTAGCAGTTGTAGTTTTCATTTGCCTTTCAGAAACAATATTGTAAATGGGCAGAGTATTCGAATAGAATCACAAGTACATGCTTTTTCGTCAGGGCTCATAGAATGGTTGCGAGTTTCTTTTCAAGTACAAACTTTTAGCTCATAGCTCCATCTCCTAACCGATTTGAGATCTAATTACAGCCACGGCTATTGAGGATACCCTATTGTTTAATTTTTTACATTAATTATGAAACGAGGATCCCAAGATCCTAGGTTGTCACACAGAGTGTGACTACACGTGGAGACCTGAAGCGCAACAAAACGTTGAAGCGCTAAAATCGTTTTGATATAACGTGCTCAAACTTTATACATTAAAGCACTTTTTAAACAGCCAAAGGTATCTTTTTTAATTGTGTTAAATATATCTAGTTCGTATACCTAAATTAACTTAGGTTACTATATGGTGAAGTAAAACGGACTCAAAACCTCATAGAAATCTTCATAATTGTTGTTATTCATACATTGCCTGAAGATGGCCTGCTCTTATGGGTTGAAATGTTTAAAATATTTCTAGTGTAAAATTGATTACTATAATAAATTCCCCTTTAGCTAGAGTGGTAAAACATATTAAATTGTATTTTTACAATCAACTTATGTGCAAATGCAAAAATGTTTCTTACGCAGAAGAAAACAACACAGTCCCAGACCAAATGTTCATATCTGTTGATTCGACTTTAAAACACTTTGCTCAATGTATTCCAATGAGATACCACCTGAATACTAACTCTAATACTGACTTTTAGTTACTCATCATCCAGAGACTATTTTGTATTTGAAATTACTCTGGATTTTTAAATGTAACAATTTTGTTAAGTATTTTTGTATGGCCAGATGGTTAGGGCGCTTGACTCGCAGTCTGAGGGTCGCGAGTTCCCTCTTACACCAGTTGGGGCGTTAGAATATGACGGTCAATCCCATTATTCGTTGGTAAAAGAGTTGGCGGTGGGTGGTGATAACTAGCTGCCTACCCTCTGGTCTTACAGTGCTAAATTAGGGATGACTATCACAGATAGCACTGGTGTAGCTTTGCAGGAATATCAAACGAATTCTGACATTCTTAACCTAATTGTTATATGGTTACATGTTTCATTAAATAGGTAATGTAAAAAATTCTTCTGCTAGCCACACCAGTTTCAATGATGACATATCCGAAAAATATACTTTAAAGGTTTCATTTTATTTATTACCCGTGTGCCTGATTTGCCCCCACTTTCCATTCCCAGTGGCACAGCAGTAAGTCAGTCAGTAGTTAGCTCTCGTTACAGCTTCCAAAAAGATGCCTCCTCACGCTGACTGGCTGCTTCAGAGATGGGGAGATGTCACCAAAGAAGATGACATTATAGTCCCACATGGTATAACCAGATGGCGCAGCTATCTTAGATAGGGTTCGATACCAGACAGATGGCTATGATGTAATAGTTCTAGGAAAACAGAGAATGTGTTTATAGGCCACCATGACGTCAGTTCCACGAAGTGGGGCCAGCATAAATTTATCAAATGTCTCAACATGACTATAGTTAATACAGTTGGTTTAAATCACTAATTTATTAGGGAATTAAATCTCCCAACAATTAACACACACACCAATTCATTAGTTCTATACATTTTCTTACCAATTACAAGTCCTAAGAAGGGCATTTAACACTAACTTAATAGTTCCATACAATTCCTGACCACTT
>NW_013667552.1:225798-226722 GCF_000517525.1 Limulus polyphemus
AAAAACAAACAATCACAGATAGCCCTGATGTAGCTGTGCAGGAATATCAAACGAATTCTGACATTCTTAACCTAATTGTTATATGGTTACATATTTCATGAACTAGGTAATGTAAAAAATCTTCTACTAGCCACACCAGTTTCAATGATGACATATCTGAAAAATATACTTTAAAGGTTTCATTTTATTTATTACCCGTGTGCCTGATTTGCCCCCCCCCCCTTCTATTCCCAGTGGCACAGCAGTAAGTCAGTCAGTTGTTAGCTCTCGTTACAGCTTCCAAAAAAAATGCCGCCTCACGCTGACTGGCTGCTTCAGAGATGGGGAGATGTCACCAAAGAAGATGACATTATAGTCCCACATAGTATAACCAGAGGGCGCAGCTATCTTAGATAGGGTTCGATACCAGACAGATGGCTATGATGTAATAGTTCTAGGAAAACAGAGAATGTATTTATAGGCCACCATGACGTCAGTTCCACGAAGTGGGGCCAGCATAAATTTATCAAATGTCTGAACATGACTATATTTAATACAGTTGGTTTAAATCACTAATTTATTAGGGAATTAAATCTCCCAACAATTAACACACACACCAATTCATCAGTTCTATACATTTTCTTACCAATTACAAGTCCTAAGAAGGGCATTTAACACTAACTTAATAGTTCCATACAATTCCTGACCATTTATATTTAAATCGTCTTTTTAATAATTAAAACTTACTGTTTGACACTTTAATTATAAATCAAGTGACTATTTTAAAGTTTTCAGCCCTTATTTAATAAGGAAGACAAAATATTTCATTTTACACATGATACTTTTATAGTTTTATCTCATGTTTTACAAAGGTGGCTGGTGTTCTCCATATACATAGTGTTAATATACACCTGGAAAAAAGTTAAGCACCCCCAAATATTTTTC
>NW_013667552.1:227440-230105 GCF_000517525.1 Limulus polyphemus
TTAACTTTTTTCCAGGTGTATACATAGTGTTAATATAACAAATTGGTTTTCAATGTGTCTCAACAGGCGATTACGTCACTAGTTTGACTTTATGCTATAACTTCACAAAATATAACATTTTGCACATTATACTTTATAGTTTTATCTTATACTAGTTTTAAAAGAGTGGACACTACAATTTCACATATGATCCATGTCTATATTTAATTATGTTGAAAACATTATTTTAACGACTTTCTGTAGGATTTTAACAAATATGCTGTGGCAGTGTTACTATACTTTTACATATGATTACTTCATGAATGTCTAAATTTAGTTATATTAAAATCATTATTTTGTATATTTTAACATCTGTACAGTTTGTTACAACTAAAATTAATAAGTGAATGACCAACTGTTTATCCATCCATTTTCTATAGAATATTCCCTTGAAAATTAAAATTGCATAAAACTTTGAGACTGTCTAATGCTATTAGGCATTGTGCAATGGCAAAATACCTCCATACTTCTTTGTGTACACAAATCTTGTAAAATAATGGAATATATGTCTAAACTGTTCATAGCTTTATACAATGTTCTGTAGGGCACTTACTGTTTTGCTTTCACAAGTAATATATGCATATTATTTGAACGAGACAGTTATTATAACCAATAATGTACTTTTATCATCCTACATGTAAATGTAATAAATGAATGACTTACTGTTTAAAATACCAAATTACATAAAACTTTGACACTGTTTAATGCTAACACGACTATTAGGAAATCACACACATATAAATTAGACACTGACATCACTTTTATTATAAATTAGCCTTTTATCAAGAAGAGAGGGGTTAATAAACATTCACCTTGGTCACAGTTTGACGTGTTTGATATTCAAGGCCACTGATCAGCTTGGTTTTAGAAGATATACAAAGCAGGATGTCAAGTTCAGAAAACCTTTTTGATCTTTAATGTTAGCTCAAACAGATAACACTTTCGTTTGAATAAACGGATAACGTTTATTAAAATTAAAGTCAATTGTATTACACTGTCACTAACTATTGTTATGACAGCGCCTGACACTGGGAGCATGGAGTTTCTGAAAGGATCATGAATTATCGGGGAGGGCCGAGTTTGTTCGAGGCACCCTCTTTTTTTAGTATATAAGCCTGGCGAAAAAACCAGCGCGAGGGCATAGATAGATAGATATGCAGATAGATCGAAGATATAGATAATTGAGTCAAGCTAACAGTAGGCACGGTAAGTAAAGTGTGTAAGTTACTGTGATTTATAGCGTGTGTTATAAAAGAAGTTAAGTTTAACGTACTGATTGAAAATTCTGTGTATTACAAAGTTGTATCCAGGGAAAATTAAAATGGTTTACTTAAGAAAGGACTTTTATCGCTGAACTTCCTCGGAAAGAATTTATACCGGAAATTAACAAACGAGCAGATATGTAACACTATGTATTTATGTTATATTTGATATTCAAAATAAGCTCTACATAATTTTGATGTTCATCATACTTTAATGAAAGTCACTGAAATATAAAAGTCAGTAAACATAGTTCATTATATAGTGATACAAAACAATAAATGTATATTCTCAATATTTGACAGGTTAACGTACAATCATTACATAATTAAATTGACTGTCACCTACAGCTTAAAACTGACATATTTCACCCAAATATAATATCTTCTATATATTTAAGTAAAGACTTGTATCACATTATATAAATTTATCATGTTTACTATCCAAATAAGCTGTACAGTTAGCATACAACTATTATATACTGTGCTCAACATAAGGTCATGCTGTATCAGCCGGCTTAGAATAATTTTCAAAATTAAAGATCGATTCAAATATAATTTATTATATTTATATAAACGTGAAATGTATGATATTTCATAATATAATACAACGAATTATACATTCGAATGGTGACAGAGTTAGCTGTTTCCTATTTGTGTTGATAAGCTCAGTTACAAGTTCAGACATATTATAATATTTAATATCTGTCTAGAACACACTAAAGTTCAGTCAAATCTGGTTAACATTTCTGACATAAACAATATTTATTATTATAATAATTATGACTGAAACAAACATTACTATGTCAAAGAAACACAGAAATTAGATTCATAAGCAAAGAAATATTTGTAGCGATATACTTACGTTTAAAGGCTGGTTCATCATTGTTTCTTCCATGTAATAGAATTGCATCAGTCTGATTATTAGTGGTGAAAGAGACAGGATATTTATATTTGAAATGTTACCCATATTTGCCTGAACTTTAGACTGTTTGTTTTATACAGGTATTAAAAATTAGGATATGTCTGAACTTGTAAGGGAGCTTATCAAAACTAGTCAGAAACAGCTAACTCTGTCACCATTCGAGTTCATAATTTGTTGTATATTTACTATTTATATCTAAGAGCTGAGACATGTGATTAAAGATAAGAAAAAGTATTTGCCGTTTGGAATGTTCTGGCATGAGCCTAGAAGCCACGGAGATGACTGCCATTTTTGGTCATGTCATGTGTAAAGCTACAACACTCAAAACAAAAAGAAAATTCTTATCCAAACCTTCAATCTGTTATGGGACCTGTTGCTCATGGACCTGATGTACCTGTATATACTCCACTGGAGACTCTTGATACAGTTTCATCTGATTCTG
>NW_013667552.1:230919-232754 GCF_000517525.1 Limulus polyphemus
GATCTCAATACAAATGATGATAGGG
Organism: Limulus polyphemus; assembly: GCF_000517525.1. Taxonomy (NCBI): domain Eukaryota; kingdom Metazoa; phylum Arthropoda; class Merostomata; order Xiphosura; family Limulidae; genus Limulus; species Limulus polyphemus. Next base: position 230,945 of record NW_013667552.1, read on the forward strand.
ATTGTTTTCAACCTGAAACGTCTGGTGAACCACAACTTTTCACACAAGGTTTCAACAAGACATCAGGGAAATGGAAAGGATGTATCATGGAAGGTGGAACATTAGTATGATGGCTAATTACTGTTGGTCCTTGAAACGAGATGCTCCATACAATACTGTTACGTCTCTGTTCGTTTGTTAATTTCCGGTAAAAATTCTTTCCGAGAAACTTCAACGATACAAGTCTTTTCTTAAATAAAACTAGTTTATTCTTTCTCGATACAACTTTGTAATACACAGAATTTCCACAGTCACTTTAACTTAACTACTTTTATAAACACACTATAATCACAGTGGTTCACACATTTTACTTATGATGCATACTGTTCACTTGACTCAATTATCTATCTCTACATTTATCTATCTATGCAATTCGCTGGCTTTATTAGCAGGGCTTATATACTAAAAAAGAGGGCGCCAGGAAATTTCATGATCCTTCGAGAAACTCCAGCACACATGCTTCCAGTGTTGTGTCACTTCCGCTGTAGTAACACTCTCCTTCTTTAGTATTGTTCATCCTGAACAATAGCCACTTACATTAAACCAACAGATAATTAACAATGACTTGATTAAATGTACAGAATTTATAATCACAAAATTAAAATACAACAAAGTCTTAATTCTACAGGACATGTCTTCTTCCATTCCAATGTGGGGTTAATCTACTCCATCAGAAAATGTCGCATTATCGGTAGCAGTCACATCAGTGGTAGTAACTTCACATCTTCAGCAGCATCATTTGTTCCGTTGTTCATTTCCAACTGAAATGTCCTGGACCGTGATAACACCAAAGCCTGTTGGCATGCACCACCTTTGGCTAACCTCGCCAACCACATTTTCTTCGGAAAGTCACGTCTCAGAGATGATCCACTATGTCATATGGGCCTTCCCATGGAGAAGACAACTTAGGATACGTCCCTTTGGTCTTCCTGGTACAAAGCTGACTTCAGTAAATCTCTTATCATAACATAGCTTCATGTAATCAGCAGACGTTTTCAAGTTTGAATGCACTTGATGGTGAATATCATCCATCTTTTCAGATAGCACTTTCACGAACTCTGACACATTTTCAAGCAACTCTTCATAAGGTGGGCATCCTGTTACCAGATCCACTGGCAACCGAAGATCCCGACCAAACATCAACTTTGCTGGAGTGTATCCAGTGGCTTCATGCTCTGCTGTTCTATAGGCCATTAACAGCAGAGGGAGTAAGACATCTCAGTCATATTGGCAGCTAATACAAAACTTTGCCATTTCCTGTCCAAGTGTCTAATTGTACTTTTCTACCATCCCACCAGACCAGGGGTGAAGTAGCATTGTCCTGATTTTTTGTATGCCAAACAACTTGCAGCATTCATGGAACACAGCTGATTCAAAGTTAAGGCCTTGATTTGAATGCAGTTCATATGGCATACCAAACCTGAGAAGAAATCACTAATAGCTGAAGCTACAGTTGTAGCTTCCTGATTTGGTATTGCATATGCCTCAGGCCACTTGGTGAAATAATCGAGCACCACACAAATGTACCTGATCCCAGCACGAGTTTGTGGCAAAGGGCCAGCAATGTCAACAGCTACTCTTTCCATTGGTGCAAAAACTTGATATAACTTCATTGGAGCAAGCACGTCCCTTATGCTTGGGTTCCCTTTTAGCACAACATGTACTACAGTTCTAGCACTATTCTTCCATATCTTGTCTCATACCTATCAAGTAAAATCTCTATCATAGGTAACTCAATGTCTTCTTAACTCCGAGATGTCCTCCTGTTAAA
>NW_013667552.1:233573-237158 GCF_000517525.1 Limulus polyphemus
AATGTTCTGGGAGATGATATCCTTTCTTTTGGTTGTATTTCTTGCCTTAACATTGATTGGCTCTACCTTCTGGCACAAACCCAATAATGCCCCTTCCCTATGTCTCTGCTCATATTTAGATAAATTAGCTACTGTTATGGGTACTACTTGATGACCTTCCATAAGTGACCTTCCAATCTTCACGTCGGCTGGCCTTGATGGGTCTTCCACTAATTCCACAAGCAACGGTCTTCCTTGGGGATGTTCTTTTATTCTACCCCAAATTATCGTCTCTGTCATAGGGGTGTTGTAGTTGACTTAAGTTCTGTGACATGCAAATCAACAGATGCAGCAACACTTACCGGAATTTCGCCTTTGTTGTTCCCAAACGTCATTTTATCGACGTTAACCACACACTTCCTCGGTAGTAAGTAGTCCAACCCTAATATGCATTGGTCTTCAATGTCAGCCAAGTATACTTTGTGTCTGTCCTTCACGCCCATGAGCTCAATAGTCACCCACACTGGTCCCCACAACCTTGCATAATGTCCTGTCACACCACAGAGCTTCTTGTACTCCTTTGTGATCTAGCATCTTGATATTCACAAGGGTTTGCTGAGATTCAGAATCTATGACAAAGTTGCACCTTTGGCCATCCAGCTTTCCTGTCATGTAGACACTATGTGTGCTTGGCATTTTACACTTAGCTGTTGGGACTTTCACAATTGGGGTTGGTGGGCGTCCCTCAGCTCCAACCACTACTGGTTTCTTTGAGGCTGACTTATTGGTAATATTCTTCTTACATTGGCTCCTCGTATGTCCTTGCTCTCCACAGTTCCAACAACCCTTCTGTGTAGCAACCTTTCTTGCTGTGGCGTCTCCCCTGAGTTGAAGTTGCCAACATTGAGCTCTCTTGTGCCCAGGTTTATTACAGTGGCAGCAAAGACCCTCAAACTTCTCTGAAAGCTGTCCTTTCCTGGCCTTGAATCCCGATGACTGTACCAACCTTGGTACTGCTGTACTGGACTAAACATAGGATTCGAATTCCAGGACTCTGGCCATTGCATCCTGCATAGTAGAGGGATGTGCTTGCTTTACTTGTATCTTTAGTTGTGGACTGTTCAAGGCATCTACAAACTGATCCCTGAGCAACAGCTTAAGGATATCGGGTGGTGCAGTTGGGTGGGCCTTGTGTGCCATACTTTCCAAGTCCTTTGCCAACTCTTGCGGGCTCTCTCCTTTAGCCGGACTCTCGTCCTAAACCTAGCCCTGTTGACTACAGACTAATTTTGAGTTCCATACTTGAGTTCTAGACAAGCTACCAGTGGTCTATAGTTATGCCTGTCATCTGTTGACAATTGTCCAAGTATTTCTAGTGGTTATCCTTTCAAGCTCGTTGCCAGGTACACTGCTTTCTGCTCCGCTGCCCATCAATTCAGTTCTGCCAGAATCTCAAATTGAGCTTTACATGCCTCCCACGGTGCCTTCCCATCGAATTCCTTTGTATTAGATTACCCCTATTGCTGACACTCTGTCTGGAGTGTGACTTCTTGCAGGACTGAAGATGTTCGCATTGGGGTTTAGCTGCAGGGTCTGGAAAAGGCTTCCTGTTGTCTGGGGCTGATTAGGTCCATGGCTAATATGTCCTCCCTGTGTACTTTCCATTTTAAAGCGTCTTTGATCAGAGCTCAATGGTCTCTTTGGTTTTCTTACCTCTGTCAAAAAGGTAATGAAGGTTATGTTTCCACCCCTGTGTGTGTGTTAGTCAACAAGATTTTTCAAAAACGGTTGAATAAAGTTAGATGAAAGTTGGTACACATTTGGATTATGATCCATCTTATAAGTGATTAGTTTTTGGAGAGTCAAAGTCATGGCAAGGCCACGAAAAAAAATCCCTATATGTTAACATGGGGGCCGATTTTTCACACTGTGTTTTCTCTATAACCCAGTCACAAATATTCAGATTTTGATAAAACTTGTTGAACACATGTAAAATGTTATTCCCCATTGTCCGGCCAAAAATGGTCCGTATTCATTGATAACGATTAACATACCGACACATTTTCGTATTTTCTGAGAACCGATTAGGATTAACGATGCGCGAGGAAGTACGCGCTCTACTGAGTACCCCTCTAGTTTTATAATGCGTTTTGATTTGAAAGTTATTTTTGTATAAAATATTTGAGACAATGATTAGTTACTACTGTTTTTTTTAATGAACTGCAAATTAATAGGAAAAAGAGCTCTAAAACCAACTGAGCTATACAAACTCCACTGACTTGTCAAAGAATCGAATATCAAAACAAGTCTTCCAATGATGTTTAGCGCATAAATACGTATACACTTCTCACAAATGAGAAAAAAAAAGCAACAAATTTTAAGAGCTAGAATTAGAAACGTTTGTGCATTTAAAAAAGCTATTATCAAGAATTAGCTGTTGCTAAGTAAAAGTTTTGTTAATAATAAATTAAACATATATGATATTTTTTTCAATAAAGTTTATGCACGGACTACTTATATCGCAGAGTGACACATTCTGATACCATTGTACCCGCGAATGTATTATAAAAGCTAGTATTGCAATCGTAAGCAGCACTGTTGGTTAAGAACGACTTACGTTTTTCCATTTCAACGTTTACCTACTAATTTGAAGGTAAGTCATTGAAACGTGATGAAGGATGCGAACTCATTCAGTGATATAAGTGTTTGAAATGTGATGTTCTAAATGGTAATTATTTGTAGACAAAAGAAACCAGTTTTGCTTTACTGCTGCTATCCTACCGCATATAGGCAGTGTCTTTAAAGTCCCTTAACTTTTGAAAAGTTAAAGTGAGTATGACTGGGAGAATTGCTTCAGCATTTCTACCAAATTACTAAAGGTAAATTGGTTTAGCGTTTTTTCCTAATGTTATTAACTTCAATAAACAAAAATAAACTCTGGTAACACCATTTTACGAATAGATTTTCTTTCGTGATAATAATGGACAAGGTGATAATTTGTCAGACAAAACATAAAACTGCTAATAAGCGGCAACAAAATTCTTAGTTTGAGGATTTGTTATCAAGTTATATACAACTTTTCTTACAGAGTCCAAGGTTATATAAAGCTTTCCACACAGTCCAATGTTATATACAACTTTCCATACAAAGTCCAATGTTATATACAACTTCCCATACAGAGTCCAAGGTTATATAAAGCTTTCCACACACACAGTCCAAAATTATATACAACTTTCCACAGACTACAGGTTTTGTCACTGATCTGGTTACGTTTTCAGTATAACTGTTGACAATGGATGCTAAATTCAGGTTTGGTCCAAGTTATCACTATTGTTAATGTAAGAATATATGAAAGTGGCTGCCGCGTAAACTACAGATGCTAAAGTTTGTTATGGTCTTATGTCGACGGTACTCAACTAGTAAGTTAAAGTTTGTGAGATATCAAATTCTATTTTTTATTATTATGGTTGTGCTTATCGTTCATTTATTATTTCCATCTATCGTTTAGTTTATCTATGAATTTTCATTTGTATTAAAACGCTAACTCACCTTCTACATAATCATTTGTAGTTTGAACATGTATATATATATATATATATATATATA
>NW_013667552.1:238126-241968 GCF_000517525.1 Limulus polyphemus
GACAAAACCTTGTCGAAACGTTGTACATTTGCTGTTATGTTAAACTTATATTAAAGTTTTTCTTCATTACCCATTCAAGACGTCTCCAGCCATTATTAGTCTCAAAGTTGGTTCCTCGTCACCGAACCCAATAATTATTATATTAACAGTATTTTTATTATATTCAGATATATTACTTGTTTGTCAAAAATCTATGTGTTCCCCAACTTGGGCTGCAAGAAAGTGTAAAATGGGCTTTAAGAACTATTCCAACTCACAATATTGTTAAGGTACTCCGTATATATAGATTCACTGACTGAAGGAGGGCTCGGTCAGGATACTGAATTATTTTTAAGGGAGAGAGATCATTTTGGTACCTTAGTATATACATGCAAATATCTGATTGTTTATTTAAAAGGAATTTTCATGCTTGCAAAGGTCGCACCTTCCAAATTCGACGGATTAACCATATTAAATATAAGTAAATTGTTTGCTGATAAAAGATAATGGTTTTAGTAAATAATTTCGCTATTACATTATTTACCCAATTGTTGTATTTTATTTATACCATATAACAAGAAGTAGATTTTAACAATAGATTAAACCAAACGTTAAGTTTTCTTTAAAGTAGGAGCTTTACTTTATCTTTACTGATTATTATTATTATTATAGGACGCTTATGACTTTCGACTCTTATTACTGTAGAAGATTTTAAAGAAAAATCCCCTTCACTTATTACTGGAGGAACCTTATACAAAGACTTTCACCTCCTAGTGAGCTTTTCATTCATACTTCCTTCTTTGAAACAATGAAATAAGAAGGACAATAAAGATGAGGAGAGTTTGCAGCAAAGAACATTTGAACAAGGTTTTCCTCCTGGCTTCATTGATTGGATTTTTTTATCAGAGCATTATGTTTCTCCAGCTTTTTCTGGACTGTCACACAATTATGGAGATTGATGTAGAAAACCACTCGGATGTAATCTTTCCCGCAGTCACCATTTGCAGCAATGAAAGGTATGGTTCTCATATAGCAAGGACTTGTTTAACAAAGGAAGTGAGTACGGTTGAAGCCAGGATAGCGTTATAAACAATACCTTACATTTTTTGTTTTTGTCTCGTAATAAGTATAATTGTGACTTACCTAAATAAACTGATGTTATGAAGCTACCTAAAGCTAAGAGGATATCAGGATCAGAATTTATAGAAAATTGTAAAGCTTTATCTTTCACTTATAACAGCATTTAATTAATCTTAAAGTTATATTAGTAAAAATAGAAACTTATTAATACTGTAAATTTTGTTTATAAGTGTAAAGAAATATATAATATGCATACGAACAAAAATAAATCTCACTCGTACGTATACGAGTGGGAAAAATATTAATACAAATTGAAAATGTAGAAATGGGCATGGTGTAATAAAACTTTCTCTGTTCAACCTCACAAAGGGGCGTGTCCAACATCTTGCCCATGCCTACTTCATTTATTTTTTCTATCCTGCATAGAATAAGCCAGATAGACTAAAATTGCCCAACTTCATTATGTTCATCATACAACGATTAGAGCTTTGTGTGAATCTAATTACTGGAGGCAATACATGTACTGTAGAGTCTGTTTGTACGACACCGGAAGAATCAGAAATTCGTGTAGACCCATAACTCGTATGTTTTTCTTCATTTACAACTTTTACCTCCTTTTCCAATTGCACGAAAAGGCAACACTAAACTATACAGGTAGATTAAAATACAAAGATCCTAAGAGGCTTCTGTGTATCGACGTCATGGATTCGTTATTTTTTATACAAAAGTAGAAGAATCATAGACACACTTCTGTATGTACCCATCACTTGTATAATATCACGAATATGGAAAGACTAAGTAGGCATGGAGCGGATGTTGGACACGCCCCCTTGTAAGGTTGTACAGACGAGGTTTTATTACACCACGACCTTTCCTACCTTGTTTCCTCACTTTTTGGTGAACCCATTCCTACACTTTCAATTTCTTAAAATATTTTTTCCACTTGTTCATGCATTTTTATCATACAAGGTGACATGATCTTGTACATTTTTATTCATTTTTGTATGTATATCATCAGTGTGGGTGTGCACCATAATATTATGGTATATGCAAATAATGGTGTGTGTGTGGTGTACATTCTCTTTATTTATGGTGTTTGTACACATTGTGAGTGTACATTTGTGCTATACACGTGATAGCGCGCGCGCACGCACGCACGCACGCACACACACACACACACACACACACACACACACACACACTATAGTGGACAATGTTATTTGGGTGATGAAATGTGAGTTATGGTTGTGTGTGTGTGTTATATATACTAAGAGTTGATAAATTAGTTAATTTACTTAATTGACTACTTCACACAAGTAGTAGCACTTGCTATTGTTCTATTTGGTGTACTTATAACTATGGTAAATCTTTTTCTTACAGAAGTGTTCAACAATGTCAGTCAGTGAGATTAAGAAATTAGTGGTTTATGGGTTTTTGTAGTTGCTCTGTTGACTTTCTTAAGTGGTTCTATGACTTGTAATTTTGTATGCGGTTTGTTTCTCACGTAAGGGTGTATCTCAAACAATTTTAAAGATTTATTATTTGGTTGTTAAGGATGTATATGAGTATATAATTTGTATTGTGTATCCGCCTCATTCTTACTATAAGTATTACCTTACTTATTAGTTAGATTAAAAAAGTGAAAGAGTAAGCCAACAGAAATTAGAATAATTGTATATGTTTTTGGAAAAGACTTTAACAATGGTATAAACTTGTATATCAATCCCTAATTTCGAATAATTCTTGTTTTTCTGCCAGAACACGACAAACTGCTGATGATATGTGGAATGCGCTTGTTTTTAACTTGTTTTTCAGGTAAGATACCAAAAGGTTTTCATACAGTAACGTGAACTTTGTTAAACTTTCTATAATTTCGATATAAGATTGATGATTATCTACTTAGCAGCGATGTCAAAATTGAAAAAATATGTAACAGTTCAAAAACTATGTAAGTAAAGCTTATATACTAAGGAAGAAGGCATCTCGAACACACTAGGCAAGACAGCGGGGATAAATGAAACATAAAAGATAGAACCAAATTATTACTATGAGTAATGTAAAAAATAGAACCGAATTAATACTATGAGTAATGTAAAAAATAGAACCGAATTAATACTATGAGTAATGTAAAAAAATAGAACCGAATTAATACTATGAGTAATGTAAAAAAATAGAACCGAATTAATACTATGAGTAATGTAAAAAACAAAAAAAATAGAACCGAATTAATACTATGAGTAATGTAAAAAACAAAAAAAATAGAACCGAATTAATACTATGAGTAATGTAAAAAACAAAAAAAATAGAACCGAATTAATACTATGAGTAATGTAAAAAAAAGAATCAAACAGATAAATATCTGCATGTCTAGCATAATAAATCTAGAACAATCTTTCTTTGACAGATAAATAACTGCCTGTTTTAAGTCAATGCTCAAGGGTATTATTTTCGAAGCAACTCAGAATATAATTATTTTAACTGTTTTAATAATTTGAAAAAAAAAAGAAATAAAGAATGGATGAGAAGATTCTTGTTGGAAGATCAAGTAAAAATATAAAAAACTATTACAACAATATCTAGAAAGAGCTTAGTTCATATGTATGCAAATGTGTTATTGTAACAGTTTTTACGACAATACATATATATTGTTACGACAGCGGAAGTCACGTGACGCTAGTAACACGTCATGAGTTTCTAGAAGGATCATGACTGTTCCTGGCAACTCTAGTCTTTTCTACGGGCCCTCTATTTTAGTATATAAACCGGCAAAGAAAGTGGAGGGA
>NW_013667553.1:0-9109 GCF_000517525.1 Limulus polyphemus
CGACACACACACACACACACACACACACACACACACACACACACACACACACACACACACACACACACACACACACACACACACACACACACACACATTTGAATTGCATGGCCTCGCTGAATATTCTATGTTAAACTTCCACAGTGGTGTTATAACGTTTGGTGAATGTAGGTCAAAGTTGAAGGTCAACCTGAGAAGAAAGACTACTTTATTTCCCTGTCTAGCGTTCTTTAGAGAACTTTTTTTTTTCGTTTTTAATTTCAGGGTAACAATTCTAAAAAATTCTCCAGACGTTTGCTTCAAAGAGCATCAGGTGCCTCAGTATTATTTCATAAATAGTAAATGTGATCGTTATCATCATCATAATCGTTTCAATATTAGATACCAAACACTAAACTTCTACGTTTCTGAATTTAGCCACTTATTCTGTAGCCCACGCCTCCTACCCGTGAAAGGTTTAATTATATGTACCATGTAATATTCTCAAAAATGATTCAATCTATAAATATCTGTAATAATATTTTTCACTAGATAAAACGATTAGGCTTAACAAATACAGCGCTTTGGCAACACACTGTTTCATCTTATGACCGGTCAGATGAAAAACAAAAGGCGCTTATCAAATATAAATGTGAAGCCTCCTGTTTGAAACCAGACATTTTTAATGGTACTTTCATTCACGTTTCTAATTAAATGTATCTTAATTCGAAGCGAACTCGCAACTTTCGTTTTATGGCTTTTAATATTGTTGTTTTAAGACATTTTCTTTGCATGTGTGACGAAAGGGAACGTAAATCTTTAATTTCTCGTACGTTTTACAAATTAAGGATGTCCAGGCTTAATTGTGACGCGCCCTCTTGTTTTTTAGAAAATTGGTAATTGCTTTCGAAGCACTTTTATTTTCTTTCTATCAACTACTCGGGGTTCGAAAATGTGCCTAAGACACTTATTGATTAATTTAGTTGTAATTTTTATTTTAACGCCATCTATTGATTCATTTATTTGTAAGTTTTTATCTTAACGCCACAAAAGTTTGTATTCTTACAATTCTTTAGATTATTCTAGTATAACAGAGGTCAAGGTCTCGTAAGTTATTTCTAGGAAGTAGAAAAACAACTTTATTTTTAACCGTAGATTTGTTTAGAAATTATACTAGACGTAACATAAATTATACATTAGAGAAAATATTCCCATAAACTGATATCCATCCTACACTTAAAATATAAATTTACAACGGTTAACACTTTTCATATTTTTAATCTGTGTGTACTTAAAGGGGGTAGAGAAGGGTAATTAAAAATTTTAATACGTAGAAACTGGGCGCGATATTTGATGACCAATCAAAAATGGCGATGATTTGTTTCTCGTTGCTATAGGTTACGCGCCCCTTGCAGACAGACGCTTTATAACTCGCATAGACCGATATGTGTTCTGGTTTCAATGCCAACTTGGCAGTGATGGTTGAGGGTGGTACTTTTGATAGCAAAAGCGCGACTTATTTGGCTTAAGATTATATCAAAGTATTTTTACAAATAATCTTCTAGCACTTCAGTAAATTATCTTTTTATTTATTTTCTTTTTTACTATTTGGAGTACTTCTACAAATTGTGCCCTTGTTTTTTACGGTCCTGGAGCCGTCTGGCAGGCCAGTTAGTGATCACTAGCGCTTCGCTGTGATAACACGTGTTGATGAAACCGCGTTCACAGACAGAGCCGCGGGTAGTAACTGTGTCATCATAGTCTGCACTGTGTCATTTTGATAGTTTTTGACATGAAAAGTTTAATTGGACAAGATTAGTCTATACATCAACCACAGGTAGGCGTAGAAGTAAATTCTAGAGTATTAAGAAAAGTTGTTGATTTGCATGTATAAAATGTCTTCTCAGAAAGCAGGGAGCCACAGAAGGCCGCAAGATGGCTTAAGTCCGGATGTTTATCCCTTCTATTTTAGGTTAGCTGTAAAATACTCCACTATAACTTGACCTCCCTGACGTTTTTAATTCTGCTTGCTTTGCCTAGCTCTTAGTATTGATTCCAAAGTGTAACTGGCAGTGAGGATAAGGTCTTTTTACGAACACTTAGGTGCAGGTCATTCTCCACAGGCATGTTTAATCTAGAATTATCGATGAGAATGCCTGAGGAACGCTTTGAAGCAGGAAAGAAAAGGTTCAAAGAGAAAGGTAAGCCTACAAACTGCACTTTTATTGCAACGGTGTTGATTTTAATGCATCGAAGGCGACGCCAAGAAAAATGCTACACTTAGTGCAACACGATCTCGAACTTGTATAACTTTAATTTTTTTAAACATATTACGATTTTAATTATTGTTTAGAAAGGATTAAAAATGACAAATTTGTAGCTTTTGATAATTCATTTCATGTTTTACTTTTTAGTCACAAACATAATTCGGTTGATATGCACTCGTTTATTTCAAGTTTATGCATCTAGATATGCATGCAGAGGCCTTGATTTACAACTGACTTTACATTTGTTTTTTCTGTAGCACTTCAAAGTTATTAGGTACTTTTAGAATATGTCTGCTTTAAGAATACTGCTATTATATCTTGGAATATATAGGTTGATTATTGAAGAAAGTTGCAATATATTATATAGGCCTAGCAACAAATTATTCAAAAAATGAAGAATATTCTAGTACGTACGTTTATTTATTAATTTTGGAGTCGAATTTTTTATAATCTTCAATAAGTTTTTAATATTTATCCACTTGAACTTACTTGTATAGGTGAATTTTCAACTGCACAAATATTTTTACAGGTGCACAATTTGTGATCAACTGCACACTAGGAAAACCCATGTGAAACCATAACTTGTAGAGAAAGTCTTTGAAAGTAGTTGTATGAAAAATAAACTTATTTTATTCGTACTTCTCTCTCTAAAGATGCAAAAAATTTTCCTGTGGGTAACAAGACCTAATGACAGACGTATATAAGCTGGCGATAGTTGATACATCTCTATTTGCAGGTGGCCATGTTATCGGTTATGTTGTATATTTATAAAAAAAAGTTTGTTTCACATATCATGTAAGTGAACGTTACAGCTCTCTAAATTTCTAAAATAGTTTTACTTTTCATCTCTGTTTAATCACACATACACACATACATCTGTGTGTGTGTATGTATGTGTGTATGTGTATATGTGTGTATGGATGTATGTATGTATAAAACTAAGAAGGTTTTATTTTTTTCTTTTCTGCTAAACTGACGGTGAGCGTGTCTCAACCACTCGTATTTCCATTTACAAAATATTTTTTGTCCAACTTTAAACTTCTATCTAGAGGGCGATGAATGATGTGGAGCATGATGACGTAAGTTAAGCTTGGTGGGATCCTCCCACGTGTTTTTATCAATATTTTGGTATATTCTGCGTTCTAAGTACAAATGTATATCAACAGCTGAAAAAAAATATGTACTAGTTACAATTTTCAACCAGTTATGAGTGTCTATAATATTACAATATACAGAACATCCGACTTGCGCGATTTAAAAAAAAATAAATAAATAAATAAATAAAAAGAATTAAAAAAAAAAAACATTACGCTGTTTTACTTAATATTAAAATGTTTAATAAATTTCCTTGCCATTCCTAACCAATCACAACAAGCTTGTTACACAAAAGCGTTGTTGTGATTTTAAACGCCTCGTGTTTCAGGGAGAAGACGTGACATTACCCACACCATGAAAGGGGAGAAAAAAGAAAAATGCTACGAAATAGTTTCTTATAAAGAATACGAAGTCATTGATTTTTTTTTTTTTTATCTTTGGTCTCCTCGTGAAAGTAACTCTCTTCGAACTTCATAAATTAACGCAATAAAGGTTAATTTAATACGAGCTTTTATTGAAGCGTGAGCAAATAAATATAGAATATTATTTCTTTTTAGTGAACTTGCTGTGTACCTCGACTTCCTTTCTATCCGTGTGCTAACTACAGCTTGAACTTCTGTCACTGGCGCGTTCATGTGCTAACTACGGCTTAAAAACTAAATTGTAGGCTTGGCTAAGTGATGACGTGTATTCGATTGTTATTATTGTTTTTGTTTTTTTGTCACCCATTCTATTATTCTGACTTGTGGTTAATATTATTGAACTTGAAACATATTATTCTTGTATTTGAATAATTAATTGCATCTACTGGACAGGGTCGGAAGTGACCCATTTGTTGGGGTGTTCGGATTGTGAATTAGAGGATTCATGGTTTGCAGCCCGTTGCCGCGGAAACGCCCATCGCACTTAGCGATATTGGCTGCGTTATAAGTAACATTCAAAAATCATTTATTCTTTTAGACAAGAGTAGCCAAAGAATTGGCACTACTCCATCAGTTTAGAATGGAAATGGCTATGTGCAAGTTAGCCCTTTGTGTAGCTTTGCGCAAATTTTCTGAAAAACAAAAACGAACAAACCAACTCTTGGCCCTAATGTCTGTTTTCATACCATATTAAAATTTATATTAGAATTTAGAACCAGTAGAATATCTCTGTCACTCAAAGCAGTAGGTTTTCATTAACTTTATTTATTTATTTATTGTTATTTAAATTTAACGGATATACGTATTTTCTTTTATTCTAAACATTATTACGTAAAAGTTTTTGATCTTGCGTGCTCTTAAATAACAATTTAAATTGCTTCCCATTTTGGTGTATAGAATAAGATAAATCCTATACCTTCAACAACAATGAGCGATATTTATGAGTTCGTTTGGAAATGGAAGGTCTGTCCCTGTTATAACAATAATGGAGCACTATATAACCTCGGTCACAGCGTCAATCAGTGTTTATAGCTCTCTGAAAGTGCATGTCAGAGGTGTCAAATCGCTATGTATACCACTAAAGTTCTCAAATAACCTCCGTAACCATAGCAACAACTACCACTTACTGCTGGTAATCTAGAAGGACTTCATATATATAAATCATGATAGTCGACACCGAGCGACATGAAATATTTACACATCCCTCCTCTCCTCCTTCATATATGATGTAACGTTAAAGCTTTTTATTTTCTCAACAATACCTACCTGGGTGAGCACCCGATCTCTGGTAAATTTCTTTTTTATATACATTTCAAAAGACCAACATATTTTTTTTGGCGCGGATTGTTTTTTCTTCAATTACAAACATTTAGCTCATAGCTCTGTCATCTATTGGCCAATTTGAGATCTAATTACAACTTTGGACTCGGGAGGTGAAACCCAAGGTCTCGTAGATTAATTCATTCCAATCCTGCCTAAAATAATTTCAATTTGAGGGTAGACTGGTAGAGGACCTGATGAGTAGTAAAATCGAATCTGGTATACGCACTCCCCACGTTTGGTATTGGTGGTGCACAAAAATATAACTAATAAAAACAGGTAAACAAAGATCTCGTAGATTAAAAGAATTTCAAGTGCTACGGCTGTTGAGGATTCCCTCTCGTTTATTAATGTTCTAGTAAAGAACATGGAACTATTTGTTTGTAAAAATCATACTTGTTCGAACGGTCGATTAGCTCGAAAGCGCAGCTCTTCCAGACATGACTCAATGTAGAGTTTTCTACACACTTCATTCTGCAACCCTTTTGTACGCTTGAATAATCGAGTAATAGGGTGTCAACCAGGTGGTTCCCATAGCAACCCGTGCGCCGCCATTTGTCATCGTACGTGCGTCTCTTGTTGGTTACATTGCGGTGTCTCTATATAATTGGCGAATGTTGACCGAGTACATTATTTTTGTTAATAATTACGAATGAATTTGTGGGTAGCTAATCCACCGAGAAAAGTTTTGTTTGTTTATTTTTTCGATTAGCGCTATAAGGGTTGTGAAATTCTACTTTATGCACGATGCAAACCTTTTTAAGTTCTCTAGGCACTATGCATCATTGTACATGTAAGTTTGCAGATACTGCAACGTTTAGATATGTCTAAAACTTCGTGTCGTAGCAGTGACATGATAGGTTGCGACTCTGTGTAGTTGGCTGTAATAGCAAAAGCTCTATTAACACACGGTACGCATTAGCATTGTGTGTCGGGCGTGGCTTAGTGGTGGATTGTGAATCTACGATTCGTGGTTCGCGTCCTGTTGCCACAAAAACGCGCTCCGCACTTTGAGGTCGTGGTACATTAAATCCATTATTCGGTAATATAAGAGTAGTTCAACAGTTGGCGGTAGGCGCTATAGGTTAGCTGCCTTTCGTCTACGGTATCAGTTCAAAATTAGGGACGACTTGCGCAAATTGCCATTGTGTAGCTTTGCGCGAATATCCGAAACAATCATTATTATTATTGTACCTAATTTATGTTTTTGTTTTTTGGGCCAGAGAGAGACCATATCATTCACATACGATTGTGCTGAGTAAAAGTTTCTCGTGTCTGTAATAAAACCGCAGAGATTCCAAATGGTTTACAATTTTTCATTTACACCGCCGTCTTTGACTCTGTAACATTGTCTGTACATGTGACAGCGGTTTTCTGTTGCTTGTATTTTTTTTAAATGTTATATGACATGTTACATGTAAAGTATTTTTCAAGGAGTTTTTACGAAACAACCGAGAAAGATAATTTTATGTCTTTCTTGCCATAACATAAAGAGTTGCAAAACAAGTGTTTCCTCTTGCATACAGTGTACTTGTACAATATTTTAAATGTTTCTGAGAACTACCAGAATGATCCAGCAGTTTGAAGTTTTTAACGTACCTTGTGAAGTTGCATGTCGAATAATTTTTAACGGTTGGTGTTTAGCATGTTTTATTGTACAGTACATGCCAAAAAATATACCTTGTCGATGGCAAGTTTACGTACTTACAACGGTAAAATCCGGAGTTCGATTGCTTCCCGTGGACAGAGCGCAGGTAGTCCAGTGTGAAGCTTTGCGATAAAACAAATATTTGTTATTTTGTGCAGTATATTTATAATAATAATAAATAATAATATTAAGTTTAATGAACCGGTTTAATGGCTCCCCCTATCATACAGAGAGAAACGTGATATTTTTGTATTTTGTGTATTTCGACTGTAAACAATAAATTAAGCATTTCAGAAAAACCTTCAGATATGATATTCTCATTCTTAACGAAGCTGTAGCGGGTTATTTGTAGTAAATAGCCGCACAATAGATTGTCTGTTTTGTGTTCGACACGGGGATCGAATCCCGAATTTAAGCGTTATAAGCTCTCGAGATTACTTGTAGTGAGATTCTAAGTATCACTACTAATGTATGTTTTTAAACTAATTATAAAGTTATAATATATCAATTTTGTAGCCAATAGTTGTGGGCAGAGCACAGATAGCCCATTGTGTAGCTTTGTGCTTAACTTAAAACAAACAAACAAAATTCGGCAAAACGACTGCGCGTCACAAATTGGTAAACTGTACAATACTGCATGATAAAAACTGGTGTTAGTGTAGTTTTTTATTTTTTTTATACAAACTAAAGTTAGCTTATTTTTCGAAATTGGTATTAAAAACAAAGCCCTTATCGTGACCAGTTAAATAAGTCTTTTTTTTTTTTTTTCATGTCACGACTTTCATCTATTCCCTATCGGACAGAGGAAGCATTCATTTTCAGGCTTAGAAATAAATATTTACCAGACGAAGTATTGGTTAGTATTAATCATGCTCGAGGAACGTCTGCGGTTCGTAAATATTATGTACTTTGTATTAGAATTATTTATGTAGATATACATTGGTTCTCTAAACATAAATGAGTGTATTAAGATATTTGATGCATGTGAAATGACTAATATAAACAAGCATTCAACAATTAATGAGACCGTTATACGACCATATCTTAATAACCTAATACTTCCAGTTGTGTTTAAGTTGTTCATTATGCTGGCCGTAGTAGCCCAATGATGGGCTGCCGACAGAAGCACCATGTGCAAGTGAACAAACTCAATTTGAGCTGTATGTGTGTGGGTTGGAAGGGTAGAAGAATTATAAATGTAACCGTCAATTTCGTTATTCGTTAAAAAAAACATAATCGGCAGACGCTGGTGGTAAATTCTGAGATGAGGAACTTGCTGCATCCGAGCTACTACGATATCATTATTCTCTATAAACATGAGGTTCATTTGAAAATCGCGAGGGAATTGATTGGAAAGCCTATACCAATAACT
The DNA here is from genome assembly GCF_000517525.1 of Limulus polyphemus. Lineage (NCBI taxonomy): Eukaryota > Metazoa > Arthropoda > Merostomata > Xiphosura > Limulidae > Limulus > Limulus polyphemus. The sequence continues at coordinate 8,104 of NW_013667553.1, forward strand.
TGACATTGTTTAGGACGTTATTGGCCAGAGATCAGTGAACCTTAAGACAAGACGACCTCTAACAAATTATGAAGGTCTGTGTTAAGTATGTGTTTGTCACCGTAAGGCAAGACGGCCTCTAGAAAATTATGAAGGTCTGTGTTATAGAAAAACGTGTATCATATTTTTTCACTCAAAGGCGAAACTGCCTCTAGCAAATTATGAAGGTCTGTGATAGAGAAAAACGTGTATCATATTTTTGTCACCTTAAGGCAAGACGGCCTCTAGCAACATATGAAGGTGTTTGTATTAGAAAAAAAAATCAAACGAACCTATCGGGTAAACCACATTCGTGTATATTATTGATTGGTGTTTGAAAGTTGATATTTTTTTTTATGAAATTAGACTCTAATTTCAGACCCTAAAATTTGCGTCTTGAAATAAACTAGTACAAAAGTATTTCATGATTATGTTGATATTATAATTGGCAATGATATGTTTTATCCTGTAGTTTTTGCTTTGTCGTAAAGGTAATAAATAAAAAATCCTGTAAGCTTTGTGTCACTAAAAATAAACATAGCAGAACTATTCTTGTAACTTACACCTATGTCTACACTTTTATAATGTCCACCTAACTAGACCTCTTTCGTAATGTTCAACTAGCTACATACACTTTTATAATGTCCACCTAACTAGACCTCTTTCGTAATGTTCAACTAGCTACATACACTTTTATAATGGCCACCTAACTAGATCTCTTTCGTAATGTTCAACTAGCTACATACACTTTTATAATGGCCACCTAACTAGATCTCTTTCGTTATGTCCAACAAGCTACATACACTTTGATAATGCCCACCTAACTAGATCTCTTTCGTTATGTCCAACTAGCTACATACACTTTGATAATGGCCACCTAACTAGATACTCTTTCGTTATGTCCAACTAGGCTACATACACTTTGATAATGGCCTACCTAACTAGATACTACGTTTCGGTTATGTCCAACTAGGACTACGATTACATT
>NW_013667553.1:9130-15472 GCF_000517525.1 Limulus polyphemus
GTTATGTCTACTAGTCTACATACACTTTGATAATGGCCACCTAACTAGATCTCTTCGTTATGTCCAACTAGCTACATACACTTTGATAATGGCCACCTAACTAGATCTCTTCGTTATGTCCAACTAGCTACATACACTTTGATAATGGCCACCTAACTAGATCTCTTTCGTTATGTCCAACTAGCTACATACACTTTGATAATGGCCACCTAACTAGATCTCTTTCGTTATGTCCAACTAGCTACATACACTTTGATAATGGCCACCTAACTAGATCTCTTTCGTTATGTCCAACTAGCTAGATAAGATAAATCTGAGTGTTAATCAGTGGTTAAATAGGTGGGTTTGGTTAATTCTAAATGGGGAACATATTTAAGATATGAGTATATTTCTCGTTAGTGTAAAATAAAGAGAGGCACGATATAATTGGATCTAATGGTATAGACTGGGTCAAACAAAGAACTGCCTTTATTGCTCATGAATGCAATTTGAGGAAGTTAGAACGACCAAAGAAATTAAGCCTCTACCAAGAATAGGTAAACGCGTAATTTCAGTTTCATGTAGTATTTGTGTTCTGAATAAGTGTGTGTAAATAAGATTTAAAAAATAGAACATAACTGGAAATATTTTGCTGTCCTTTTGTGGGTTTTCAAACTATGCATTACAACTCCTTTTTCGAGACTACGCTACTTTGTAAAAAAGGGCTCTGATACAAGATTTACTGAAACATGATGTTCAGTAACCCTACCCAAACTCCGACTCTTTTCTAAGCAGCTCTTTCTCGTTGTGGGGTAATTTCACCACGACTGTGCCTCGCCAGTGTATATATAACAAAAACAGTCTGAAGAATTCGTGACTCATTCACTGAGAAAAGTTAACGCAGGGCATGCTGGACTAAAGATTGCAACCGCACATGGAATACTTTCCTGACTTTCTTTTTCCCGCCCAGGACATACGAGACCCTCGACTGAAAAACTGCACCGTGGGACTTAGTTTACTTAAGTATTTAATTTACTTCAGAACTTTTATTTGTGAATGTGTGTAGGATGATGTTGGTCAACAAATAAAAAAAAAAAAAAAAAGAAAACAACGTCAGCGTTGGTCACTTCGTCCAGACGGGTGAAAAAGGACGACAACCGAAATCTGTGACCTTGGCTACCAGAAACTGATGAGTTCTAAGAGAACTGGCTATTTCGGAATTGTGAATACACCGAGTGTGGTTTTTATGCTTGCATTCTACCCAATTCACATTTTTTTTCAATAGTGTTTCGGTGAATAGTTACTTTCAGGTAATTGCTTATTCTGTTTATATAATTTAAAAGTTTTGTTTTACATTTGTGCTTGAAAACTTGTTTCTACAATATAACTTCATATCAATTATCATACTAAGCTTATTTTTAATCTGTTGTGCGTGTAAAATCATAAGATAAAACAAACTTCCCTTAACTTTTTATTTTATTTATTTAAGAAATACATCACAAAACTATCATATCAGACGTACACTTTACTCTTAAGATTAGGCTTAATATATTGAAAATCAACTGATTTTTCACCTTAGAAAATAGCTTGATACTTCAGTTAAGGAATACTTGTACAAAATAGTTATGTACCATTCTCACTTTTACCAAATTTGAAATTACAAAAAAAATATTCTTATTTCTATCCCGGAGCCTATTCTGCCAAAATATTTTAACTGCTGCTATTTATTCTACTTTTCTCTGAGAAATACTCCAATTAAAAAGAAGAATAATTAAGCGTATGGAATACATTTCTACATGTGCTGGTATGATAATGGCACGTTTATCACGTAAACGAAAATTGAAACTGACATCTGCATAATATTATGTGAAATAGATATACGTTCGCAATTCTAATCATAACATTAATCAGTTTAATTGAAACTACTGCTCCATGACTGTTAGGTGTCATCAAGTTTAAGGTAGCCAATTAGTTTTATGTTTATGTATTAAGGATGGGGAGTTCATTCGTGCAACGCGCAAGTAATTTTGACATAATGGCACCTCAAGTAGCTTTATTCTTCGTAAATTTAACCGATGAAAAATAGATAAGCTAGCCGAACTTTGGTTTAATTTGAATAATCTTTTTCATTCCGTTATAACCTAGTGACTTGAATTCATGGATGATATTTTTCCTCCTCTTCATTGGCTTTATCGAGTTGCAGTGTCCTTTGTTTTGACTTTTCTCTCGTAACAAACATGGTTATCTCACATCTACTTCTTGACTGACTGCTTCGGCTCCAGCTGAAAGAACATTTTGTGGTGTGGCCAGTTTTAGCGGGAATGTTACAGCTTTTGTAGAAATGTTCTGATGTGAGCTTTTTTCTGTTTTGTTTTTTTAAAACTTGTTTCAAGAACCAATTAATTAATACACTATTTCCTAAACTAGGCTCGAATCAATAGTTGCGTTTTGAGTTTGCCTACTGATTCTAAGTATTACTTTATCAGTTACAAATTTCACAGTGGTTGTTTTAAAAATATTATTCCTTACTGTAAAATCCGTAATTTGTAATAAAATAATCAATTAAACAAATTATGGTGTGGTTTTTAGTTTTGAACATCTCGGCTGTTCCTTACGATATTTTCTTCAAGTATCGTCTGAGCACTACGAAAATTGCAAACAAGTACAGACTTGTTACTTGAACTTGTTTTCATTACTTCGTCATCTTATGTTAAATTAAATTATTTCATCCACATATTAGACCATTTTTATACAGCCTATTGGGTCATGCCACAGTATTTGTACCACAAGACATTTCTCTCATCTGAAGGTTATTTATGTCGCACACGCTTACAGCTTATTTTTTGATATACGTACAGTATATTGGCGTGTAGTGGCTGTCATGCGATAGTAATATAAATAACATCTGCTTTAGTTATTAAAACTGTTATAGTTTTTAGAAAGTTCTGTGTACATCCAGTTGGATATGCCATGAAATTTAAGCCTAACATTTTCTTATTTTATCAAGCCTCATTAAAGCTGAAATAATTTTGGAGATTTAACTAAAAATGAAATATTACGGACATCCTTTTATGGATATTTCTGCAGTAGGAGTGGGCAGGATGAGTCTTTGGAAGAAATGGGACAGGGCTAATGTTCAACCTTGTCGCACTCCCACTACATAAGTGTCAGATTCTGAATGTGAAATAGTTACTAACTTCTTTCTTAATACTCAGATCTCTGACTGCTTTAGTTTAAATGCTCAATGACACGACACTTGTCGATTTCTGTTACTCGAGTGTCATGTTACTGCCCCAATAAAAACGTGTTTCGCAGGATGGCTAATTTTATTTTTTATTTTTTTTTTTAGAACAAGAAGCCTCTATCTTTCACCACTAGAAACTGTAGGCTAAAATATTTTTTTACAGACTCCCTTTTTTCTTTTTTTTTAACACATCATTCAGATCAGTTTTCACCAAGGCTTTTACAGACCAACACGATACTTCAGTTTATTTAGAAACACTTTAATTTCAGACGGAGCTATACAAATAACGAGCATGTAGAGAGCAACAAATGAATTCCAAGTGTTGTTAAAGATAAACTTTCGATTAGATGAGCTAGAGCAGGCAAAGAAGTTCGCGGTGAAAAAAAAAATGCAAGTGTAATTTAATTAAATTAAATGTAAGCACATCAGTTGTTTACTCGTTTTAGCTATTGCTCTAACTTTATCATTTTAGTTCACTATCTGATTTATAAAAATAAAAAAAAATACAATATTGTTTCAATGAGTGTAATCATTCATTCATACTTTCTTTTTCAGTTATCAAGCTTTCTTAACAGCTCACTAATAATTTTTGGTATAGATAAAAATTATACGTAGTTTTATTACGGGTTTGTTTTTTTATTGTTTTTGTCCGTTTCGTTTTTAAATCTTCGACCAATGTAGATTGGAACTCAAAGCTGAAAGTTTAAAATACATCTACTAGAGGGCAGCACCGTTATACACATGTATTCATCATTGCCCAATTGACATTTCTCGAGAGAGAGAGAGAACTCTTGAGTAAACACTTTTTTTTTTCACGACACTTTCAAATGCAACATAAATGTTCGTTATCATTTAAAACCTGATCCCCCAACAAAAAAAATCTCTTGGCCCGCACAGTTCTATATTCTTTGAAAAATATTCCGGCATATAAATTAATTACTACTTAGGGAAACATTTGTGAGAAACAAAATGAATAGAAAGAATACACTTCTACCAAATATATTTTAATAAATCAAAGTAAAATAATAAAACTAACACTTTTCTTTTTTCCTTAATGGGTAGAATGCTTACTGGAATATGGAACTCGTTAAAACAAAAACCACGATCTAAAAGTTCAGGGAAAATCACCTTTTTTATCGTATTTATTACTTAACATTTTAGTCTCTAACCTTTCTCGTGATCCCCGTAACGTATATAATCAAGATACAAATATAAGTGATATACTTTCATATCAAAAGAAAATAATTAATGATGTTCATTAAACTTTATTCGAATCTATTTGTTTTATTTACATTTTTAATTGTGTGTTTGTAAACTCCCAAAGAAGACTAGAGGCAAAACTTGGAACAAAAAATACAAACAAGTGTTTTTTTTGTTTTTTGTCTGTTTGTTTTTTTTTACACTGGAATTTGTCTCGTTGAAAAGTAGGGCAGATGTTTCATAACGCGTCTTTGGGTTAATTGTAATATGCAAAAAAAAAGTTTTGCCGGTTTTTCAGGCTTTTATTTTTTTCTGTCTGTCTGTGATCAAAATAATATTCTAATTTATTGAGTTAAATGAGTTTTTGCAGGACAATAGATCCCAATTTTCCCTTGCCAATCTTGGTGATGAACGTCGTCAAGCCCACGTTGTTTAGCAAAGTCATTAGGAAAAGCTACATACTCGTGAGGCCCAAATTTAAAATATTGATAGTCCTATCGTAGTTGTTTAATCCCTTAAAATAACAGTTGAGCACCTTAATTTGAGCCTTAATTTTAGAAATGTATGTGGGAAAAGTTTCCCCCGAATTAGTCCCACTAATGCGCAGTCTATTAACGCTCTGTGTGATCCGATTACGCTTCAACACGTGCTTGCTTAGGCCAGCACTGTTTAATGGCTCCTTTCTGGTAGATACATTTTAGGCAAATAAAGCTGTCTGGCGATTAGCAAGTAAAATGACTTAGAATCGGTTGGCTGTGAGAGGCTAACGAATATTTAATTTCATTGCTGGATACTTCTGCTTTAGGTTTTAGCTAAAGTTAGAAATGTGAATTTTTTGCATGTGTATGTGTTACCAAACAATTATATTAATTAATGTATAATTAACGTTTTTATACTATAAAATACCAAAACAAAGTATATTACAATGAAGTTAAAGTCTTTAGTTTTGATAAACAATCTGTCAAAATGTCGTTGGGACTGCTATATTTGTAAACAATTTAAAAGAACCAAACGTAAATAATAGCGTTTATTTGTAGTTAAGCGCAAAGCTACACAATGGGCTATTTGTGCCCTGCCCATCGCGGGTATCGAACGTTAAATTTTTACGTTATAAGTCCTCGAACTTACCGCTGAGTCACCGGGGGACGGCTTGCAGCTGCGCCAGTTCTTATGAATGACGAGTAAAGTTAATTCAAGTGAAGATAAATAATAATTAATATTTTGTGTTAAAATAAATAATATTGTGTTTTTAATACTTATTGTAATTTGTACAGCGGTAAAAGTCTTCTGATTTACAACACTAAAATCAGGGGTTCGATTCCCCTCGCCGAACACAGCAGATATCCCGATGCGGCTTTGCTCTAAGAAACACGCACGCTATCGCATCCCACCCGGCCTAATGAACCCTGGTATTTGGCGAAAGGCCTTGTCAGAACTGGAAACAGCACAAAGAATCATTTATTCTTGCCCCCCATTGGCACAGCGGTATGTCTGCGGACTTACAACGCTAGAAACCGGGTTTCGATACCCGTGGTGGGCAGAGCACAAATAGCCCATTGTGTAGCTTTGTACTTAATTCCAACCAAATAATAATTTATTATTTTACCTATGAGTTATTAGGGTTAATATAGTACAAATGCATCGATATTAGTAATTACGGATAAAGTAACTTTTCTTTTAGTAATAATATATTTTGTAGCCGTTACAAAGTAACGGCGGGAAAAATGTTTCAACATTTCAATAAACGATTCCTTGAGTATTTCTATGATACTCTAACGAAGTGTGTAATTTTAGTGTCTGATAAGATCTGTGATGAAAGAGTTTATTACAACCAAGTTATTAACTAGACACACACACACACACACACACACACACACACACACACACACACACACACACACACACACACACACACACAC
>NW_013667553.1:16390-19939 GCF_000517525.1 Limulus polyphemus
GCAGCTAATCATCACCACCCACCGCCAGTTCTTGGGCTACTCTTTTACCAACGAATAGTGGGATTGACCGTCACATTATAACGCCCCCACGGCTGAAAGGGGCGAGCATGTTTGATGTGACCAGAATTCGAACCCGCGACCCGCAGATTGCTAGTCGAGCGCCCTAATCACCTGGCCATGCCGGGCCGTAAATTTTGGCTTTAGACTGATTCTACAGAAAGCGCTCGATTTACATTCACAAAGGGTCAGGCGTGGCCTATTGGTTAACGTCCCCGGACTGTGAATTATAAGATTCGTGATGTGCGACCACTTGCCACAAAAGTTTTGGGGCTGTGGGTGCATTATAAGAGTGAAGGTCAAGTCCAACTATTCAAGACAAGAGTAGCCCAAGAGGTAGTGTAGGATGTTGTGGACCATCTGCCTTCCTTCTTGCCCAGGGGTTCCCAACCAGGGGTATTGGCACCCCCGGGGTGCAAAATGAGGGTCCAGGGGGGTGCGCGGAAGAGGCCCATACAAGGTCTGTTTACCCCAAATGTCGCTAAGAGGAAATGTCTAATGCACATTTTTTTTTTTAGGGGAGGGGTGCGAGGGCCACAAAAGGTTGGCAACCACTGTTAAATCTAGCCTATCAGTTATAATTAAGGACAACTAATCCACAGATAGACCTTGTGTAGCTTTACACGAAACTCTTAAACAATCAAACCATTTATAAAAGTCACATTTCGTTGGCTTTATTATTGAATTTGATACACGAGTCATTCTTTTAATATCCAACAGATACAGCTATCTGTCTATCTACATGACATCTTTGTATAAGGAAAAAATAACGTTTTTTTGCTTTCAATCCTAGGTTGTAATTAATACGTTGAAATACATATGAACCTCTGATTACTGACTGAACGTACATTTGGCTACCAAATATGACAATGATGGAAGGATTCGCACGTGGGATTTCTGTAAAAAAGTATTGAAATTGATGTGAGCCCTTGTTTACTTATCATGTACATACAAGGCAAAGCGAACTCACGTGTACAATGTACACAGCACTAACGTGTCATATGTATTGACGTACGTTTATATTATGCACTGTAACCTGTATATCTTGTTTACTAGATGTAAGGACCTTTGGCTCTTTAGTGCTTCGTATGAGTGACCTGAACATCTTTCTCTAGATTATAGTGGAAGCGTTTATGTTCTGTTGAAGTTATTGGAACTGTGTAACGAAACGTCATGTTAGTGTACTTTGTAATATGGTTTACCGAAACATTATATTCACGTAACATCCAAAAAATGCAAGTGTCTCCTTGTTTTTTCGTATTCACACATTATTTCAACACTAATTAGAAAGATGTATAGCCCTATAAAATAATATTGAAAATGAAAATTCATAAGGTGAACCCTTTTCATAAGTAATACTTGTGTATTTTTTTTATCACTATGCAGTCTTATTTAAGGCTTTGTGTGAATATGTACAGGTAGACAAATGTGCAACTGTTGTTTTACGCAGAACCTACAACAAGTAGGTTTTAGACGTCTGTTCAGTTCCCTCCGCCACACACACACACGTGCAGGTGTATGCGTAACGGAATATATATAATATTACCTCGCTCAGCTCACGTGCAGATCTATGTTCGATTATATATTATACGTTGACTAGCCAATAGCAAAGCTTTGGGTAAAACTAGCCTGAAGCGTGACCGAGGGAGCACCTGGTGAGCCAAATAGAACATTTTCTATCCGTTGTATCATGGCTCTCTTTTCTAATGCAAATAATTTAGCCTATTGCTGATACTTGGATTAACTCTAATAAAGAGTGGAACTTCTGAACTGGAAAATGGCGTCGCTCTCTAAAGGAGGTAAATATTTCACCAGAAATATTTTAACGTAATATGTATACAGATATTAGATTAGTATCAAGTATTTCTAACGGCGCGTGTCTTCCTATTACGTATATGTTTATGTATATCTACAGTACTCCGTATAGTCTGTTGCTTTGTTTCTTTCACCAACGTTGTGTTGTTAGAAATAAAAAAGGAGGTTTTTGAATCAACGAGACAAATTCATTTCAAAACCATAATTTAGAGAACAATGTTCCTTTGTACTAGTAGCTTTAAGATAATTGTTAAGTATATAGTGTTTGCGACATTTGAAACATGACTCAAATATTACACCTTTAGAGCATCGAGTAATGATATTATGGTGGAATACTTCCAATTAATATTTTTTATTTGTTTCAGAATCTTGTGAAAACCTTTAAAATCTATCTGCCTTCCCAAATTTTGAACTGAAAGCAGGAGTGTCATTTCACTAAAGGCTTGTGGGGGGACAAAGAAGGCTGAATTTGCAAAAGATCTCCAGTTCAGCTGGGGGCCATACGCTGTGGTGTAATTTGCGTATTTGTCAGTCCAACCTGACTAGAAAATTTTCAGAGTGCCTTGGTGGACCCCTGCCGAGCTTGGAGGGTGCATCTCTGTCCCACGTCTTCTCCTCCCCCCCCCCCCGAACTACGCCCCTGAATGAAAAACTAGCGAGAAGAAAATTACTAGCCAATACTTTAGCATAATATTGGCCTTAAGGTACGGAGACGATCTGTGGCAATAGATCACGAACTTTGACTCCCCAAAATGCAAAGTTGGGACACACTATTACTGGGGCACGCCCAGCCTTCAATAAGTAAAGCAACCACAATCTAGTGATATGTTCAGAGCTAGATACAGATGGTTATTATAGACTGTCATATTGTATGTTTTGCATTATGTATTTTTATTTTAAAAAAAAATGGCATGTCTATATTTTTTGTATTGTAAAAGAATGTCTTACTTTACATTTCTCGAAACATCGGCATAAACTGAGAGGCGCACACTTTATCCTCGAAATTCTTCGTAAGTCGGAACCAATTTGTGTATTTGGGACTGCTCAATCGATCTTGAACCAATATGCAGGTCTTGAACCATTCTGTAAGTTTCAATCTACTATGTAGTTCTTCAACCAGGCTGTAGATCTTGAACCAGTCAATCGGTCTTGAATTAGCCTGTTAATTTGGAACCAGGCTGTAGATCTTAAACTAATTTGTAGGTCTCGAAATACTCTCTAGATTAGAAGTAAAAACACACATAAAAACGACGTTTTTTGGCACAACAAAAGGTAAAATTTTATTATAGGTTACAGCCCACTCGTTGATGGTAACACTTACCATCAACAGGGCTAGTATGTACTGTTACCGAAACTATTTATCTATAACCTATAATAAAGATTTTACCTTTCATCGTGCCAAAAAACGTCGTTTTTTATGTGTGTTTTTACTCTTAATATAATAGCAAAATGTGCCTGAAAAGAAATTACTCTGTAGATCTTGAACTACTCTGGAGGTCCTGAAGTACTCTGGAGGTCTGGAACTGCTCTGGAGGTCCTGAAGTACTCTGGAGGTCTCGAACTGCCCTGTAGGTCTTTAACTACTCTGGAGGTCTCGAACTGCCCTGCAGGTCTTGAAGTACTCTGGAGGTCTCGAACTGCCCTGCAGGTCTTGAAGTACTCTGGAGGTCTCGAACT
>NW_013667553.1:20435-21947 GCF_000517525.1 Limulus polyphemus
GCAGGTCTTGAAGTACTCTGGAGGTCTCGAACTGCCCTGCAGGTCTTGAAGTACTCTGGAGGTCTCGAACTGCCCTGCAGGTCTTGAAGTACTCTGGAGGTCTCGAACTGCCCTGTAGGTCTTGAAGTACTCTGGAGGTCTCGAACTGCCCTGTAGGTCTTGAAGTACTCTGTAGATGTCGAACTACCCTGTAAATATTGGGCTGTTCTGTAGGTCTTGAAGTACTCTGGAGGTCTGGAACTGCCCTGCAGGTCTTGAAGTACTCTGGAGGTCTCGAACTGCCCTGTAAATATTGGGCTGTTCTGTTGGTCTTCAAACAGTTTGTAGATCTTGTATAGGTGTATTCGAGTATGCTACTTGTTTGTGTTATGAATTACATTAAGGAAAAAAAAATATTTCTGAAGCATTCTGTGCTTCTGAAAAAAAAAATCTGTATTTAATTAGTTGAATAACACCAGTTGTAACAATCACAATACAAAATACCAGGTGTGGCCTAGTAGGTAGCGTATAAGAGATATGGGTCGAAAGGTCTGGTGTTCGAGACAGTGTCAGAGTACGCTTCAGGCTTTATAAAAGTGAGTCAATCCCGTTATTTTGTTCACTGAACTGAATGCCCTCAAGGCGGCAGATTTTGCTTGCTGTCTTCCCTCTGGTTTGTAGTTCAATATCAGGACAGCTCTTATCTGAATTCTAAGGCTTTCCGATCTGAAAATTTAGCACCAAGATAAAGAGAATGCCGTTCAGATCGAAAGTTCCATAATAATAATAATAATAATAAAAGATTAGGCTTAGTAATTTCCACTACGATGAAATATCGATATTTTTGGTAAAGTAATTATGAAGTAATTAGCTATTAATTAGTATATTGGTTAATATACTAAATAACTATATAGTATAACGACGAGAAGTATTTAATGTAATTTATCAATACACCACAACCTTTAACTCTAAAAAATATTAGGTCACCAGTTAGATGTGTTGGCTGTTAACAATAAATATCTAATCAGAAACACCTTGGGTGTGAAAAAAGGTGCGGCCAAAAAAAAAAGGGGGGGATTGAGCATGCGACTTAAAGGAATGAAATCAAAATTGACGGCCAAACTGGTAGCTACACTTACAGCATTAATAAGAATTTTACAGCAAATATTCATTCATTATTTAGCTAGGCCGCGTGTTTTGTTTTACCCATCATCATGCCCTAAGTTGAACAAAAACTTGGCCTAGCTAACTAATGACTGAATATTTGCTGTAAAATTCTTATCAATGCTATAAGTGTAGCTAACAGTTTGGACGCCAATTTTGATTTTATTCTTTAAGACGCACACTCAATCCTTTATTAGCCGCACGCTTATTTTTTCACACGTAAGGTGTTTTTGATAAGATATCATGACTTATTGTAAATACATCACCGACAGCAAGTAAGAAAGTGACACTTGATAGTAACCAACATCAGCTTTAGAATCGCGGAACAGACTTTAAAGAACCAACCAAGTTCTTTAAAATACATGGTGA
>NW_013667553.1:22006-24130 GCF_000517525.1 Limulus polyphemus
AACAGAAAGTAAGAAAGTGACACTTGATAGTAACCAACATCAGCTTTAGAATCGCGGAACAGACTTTAAAGAACCAACCAAGTTCTTTAAAATACATGGTGATAGTTTTTTTCCTTTCTAAAACAGTTTTAATAACTTCCTTTATAGTAACGCCATGGAAACTAGATTAAGTTTTTTTTGTATGCACTCGGTACAGCCGTATCATTATTTACGCTATTTGCTTAAGCTAATATCACGTGACTCTAACGCTCTTTAATTAGGAGAACTTCGTAAAACTTGGCAAATTTGTGCTCAGAAGTTGGCAATGAATAATGAATGGTATTCGTCCACTCGTGTGATTATTTTGAAAACTTAAGCTAGAAACTGTTAATCTAATTTGCTTGGCCTAACCAATACTTGTGTATCTACACGTGTTTTCATCCTATAGGTTTGCTGCTCTAAATCAGCAGTCTTTAATCCGAATGACAAGAAAACAACTAAAAACAGTCCACTTTTACTCTTAGGTGAAGCTGTAGTAAAAATGTTAGACCGATAGCTCGCGTGACTTTTTGCATAGACATGCGCAAAACTTTTGGTCAAAATTGAGCGATTTTTGTTAAATAACTTTGCACATGTGGTCTGTATTTAGACACATTTAACGCCTAATTGTAGGTTGTAAAGATATATCAGTGTACCAAACTTAAGAAAAAAAAACACTTAACATTTATGGATTTTTTTTTTATCACAAAGTTTCCGTATTTTCGGTACGAAGAAAAAAAAGGGGGGGGGGATTCAATCAAAATTGGGGATTTTATAACTCTCGTATTTTGTAATGGATTGTCTTGAAATTTTATGTGTGACGTAAGGGTCCAGTAGAGCACACCCACTGAAAATATTTGATCGTTTGGATTGCCATAGTCCGAGCTACAGGACTGTTAATAACACACAATGTGTTTTACAGGTTGTTTTGGCCGCACGACACACTGAAGTGTCTGGATTTTTTGGGGGGTGGGGGATCAAACGCTACTCATAAAACTTTACTTGAACGACCCAGAAGCAGATTGCAAATCAAGTTGGTTTTTCGCTTAATCATTCGGATTGTACAGAAAATACATAACATCTAAAATACACGTATATTATAATTGTATATTAACATGCGACATGTAAGCATGCGTTGCGTGACTGATATTAAGTGTAAAATCACCAGCTGAATAATTTATAACCTTTTAACGTTTGATCGACACACCCGTTAAGTAATAAATCTATATCAGGCTTTGTGTCAAAAAAATTGACATACGGATTATTACATTTCAAAAGTGGATCAAAGTTTGTTTTCTTAATGTTATGATTTCCAGTGTTTGTTACTATGACACTATTCCTGATTACAGTATCAGAAATTTTAATTTTTACATGTTTGTATATTGTGACGATTTCGGCTGTTTATTTATTTATTTCTCCTCTTGCCTTTTTTTGTCTGTCTGCCTGTTGCTGTTCTTTTACCTTCCCGTTTTCTTATTATCCTATTTTTTATATTCCTTCTCATTCTGTTTTCTACATTCATCACGTTTGTCTCTGCATGAAATATGATAATGTACTTGTGTCATGAGATAACAAATGATTAGATGAGGTCAAAATGGAATAATTTACAGCCTGATATGCAACTGACGTCTAAGTCTGTGTTAAACATTCAGATTAGATAAAAAAAAACGTTGTGTCTGGGTTTTAAAAACGGCATTTAAAGGTTCTGACGTCATGGCTGAAAATATCTTTAACAGCAACAGTATCCAACTGATGAAAAAATGGATTCAAATTCTATGAGAAGAAACGTTAAAACGGTACATTTTAATTAGCTATACTGATTGCAAAGTTGATTTTTAGTTTCTCAATAAATACCAAGTCTACTCTGATTGGAAGTTAATATTAATTGTACCTGACATCAGAAACGGTACCTAATACACGCCTTTAAACGCTGTCATAAACAATGCTTATTACACCAAAATAATGCTATCGTAAACAATGCGTGTAACGTTTTCTTTCGGTTTCACACAACATGAACGTCTTGCTATTTCTCCTAAGAAGCGTTGAAAGAAATACTTAACAACAACTATAACACAATAAAACATTGATATTGAATAGATAAAAAAA
>NW_013667553.1:24551-33307 GCF_000517525.1 Limulus polyphemus
AAAAAAAAAAAAAAAAAAAATTAAAAAAAAAAAAGTTTAATGTTTCTAATAGTTTCTGACCAGATATTTGAAGGAAAAAAACTGTTATCTCTAAATCTCATTAAACAAGATTCTATCCAAGACAGCAGCTAATAACTCCTAAATCTCATTAAACAAGATTCTATCCAAGACAACAGCTAATAACTCCATTCTCTCACATTTACCACATCGAGAATAAAAGTAACTTTTCAAACTTGTACACATTCGTATACCAAAGTAGAAACGCCGTTATTATATACCTATGTTTGCTGTCAGTTATTCGAAGTTTAATTCAGGTTTGCTGTCTATAGCATATTAACGGTTGTGATACAGTACTCTTAATGTACCAGCACAATGTACCTTAAAAATAATTATAAAAGTACTCGCAAAAAAAAAAATGTACGAAAAATTGTAAACTTCAAAATTATACAACCCAAATTAAAACAAAAAAAATAGAAAAAATGCTGTAGAATAAAAAGTTTTTTGTCTCTCGCTGTGTATAAAGAATAATGCTATATTTTCTCCGACGGTGAAAGCATCAGTCTCGTCAAGCGGGCAGCCACAGTGGCGCCTGAATGACATGAAGTGTGTAGTTTCATCTGGTGTGCAGCATATAGCACAGGCGGTGGCTGCTTTCTGGCAAGCGCCCTCCAGCGGAAAGGTGGGAATCTCAATCTAACCTGTCCTCACACCTCCGTGACGTCACACCCGTGAACACCTGCTGACTCCCCAATAGGAGATTAAATAGTCTTTGAACCACGCCCATCCTCAGCGTCACAAACAATTATCCAGGAAGAGAATAAAGTCTGTTTTCAAATAACCGTTGATGTTTGAGATCAGTTATACGTCTTTATTTTCAGTCTCAATCTAATATGTGTTTACATTACGGCTAGATAAAATGCGAGTTTTTCTTACACGTATAAATCCGTCTTCATTACATTGCTGATAAAACGTGGCGAGGTATCATTTCCAGAATGGCCAGCTCCTGCTTTCGTATTCTTAATTGATGATTTGATATACCCCTCTCACGTTAGTGTTCTCTTGAAACTTGTATATTAAAGAACTTTACCATAAGATTGTTAATTGTTGAACACCTGAACCTAACACGCACAGCTCAATGAGTATCATCCACGATGATGATGGCAGCTGTTGTTTATCGAACTCCAGGTAAGAAACTATCAAATTTAAAATCAAAATGTTTGTGATTTTAACTTTGAGCTAACTTCAATCAATCAGCCTTAAAGGCAGGTTTTTACACAATATTAATCACTGTTCATACAGAGAGGGGGGGGGTTAATGCAATAATTTGTTTCGTTTTTTCTTATTGTAAAATTATTTAAAGTTGGTTAATCTTTAAAGAAAGAACTGGTTTTGTAGGTTTCACTACACTTAAGCTCTGCTTCTTTCTACTTTTCAGATCGATGTGTTGCACATTAATTAAAGTATTTCCGTATGAATGAATGAAAAGTTTTTATTTTATTCTAATCTCTTCTCTGTCCTTCTCTGTTATTTTGTATTTTTATTTTACTATATTGATAGATGAGCAACCACTGTGTGATATTCATTTTGACTTTTATGGCAAGTTTGACAGTAAACTTAGCTATGCAGGTTCCTGGGGAGAAGTGAAAAATGATCCCAGTATCTATTCTAAGTAAAGTTCAAAAGTGATAGAAACTTGTACGCATTGTGCACACTTGTTATGTGCGTAAAAACACTACTCTGGAAACGTGTGGTATTTGTTTTGAATGAGAAAAGTAAAGTAATAATTACGCTGCTTAAAATGTGAAGAATTTACTATTACAACACGTTGTTCAGGTGTGTGCCTTAAGCAGTATAAAAATTCTCCTTAAAGAGGTACAGGCACTTATCATGGCCATGGCCTGGCTAAATAGCACATGGAGTATCAAGTCTTCTGCTACTCGAATTCAACTGCTAATAAATACAGAAAATAATGGAATTCGATACCGGATTAAATGTATTGTATACAAGTTCATAAATTAACCTTGTTTAGAAGTATTGTGTTCTGTATATAAATTTTTATATCGAATAGTCTTGTTGTTGTTTTATGCAAGTTTACTTGTTTTACGAATGTTGTTTAATAGACTAGTACAATGCAGTATGGTGTATATCTCAGACTAAAGATCAGTGTTACGTCTTACATTTAGTTTCACTTCTCTTTCTTGGAACAAATGTTTTAAGTACAAAGAGTACTTTCTCAAAGTAGTTACTGATTTAATTAATTTTACAATGAAACCAACAAAAACGCCGCTTATTAGAAGCTGCTGGCCTGATGTGTTAAAAGAGTCCGATGTTATGTGGTGTATGATCGTTAAATGTTACAGTTTCTGTCTTTGCTATGATACTGTTGGCGTGGCGTAACCTATATAGATTCAAAGCTTGGGTGGTGAAATCCGTTGGCTCAGATAACGTTCTCGGAAAAGCTGGTTCTGGTTTAGCATGTATGTGTTTCTAACTTGTCTAAATCTAGTTTAACACTAAACCACAACGCAAAAGTAATAATCATCTCGTGAGTGTTCACTTGGAAACAGCTCTACCGTCCATGCATGTCACACATAAATTTAAACTCTGTAGAGCACTACATGTTCAATGATGTCTTTATTTATTAGCGGTAGACACTCGCCTTTACATGTGACTTTATCAGACTGTTTTCAGTCGGTAATGCTCACCCGGCTTCTATATTACAGTGACTGACAGACTGAAAGTTCAGTATTAAAAAAAAAGTTATTAGAAACGTTACTCGAAGTAATTTTGTTCATTGTTAAACATTTTCGTGCTATTTTCACATCAGTATTTGTGTGTGATCTTTTAAAGAATTAAATCGATAACTTTTGCCAGAAGTCTTCACATTACATTAAAGGCAGATACCATAAAATATGGATGTTATATAGACTTGTACCCGTTTTGATGGCGTTTTTATTGTTTACATCAGATCCCCATTTTTAATCATGTTAGAAGACCGTCTAACTGAGAAAGTTATCCTACAATTTTATATAGAATTATTGTAATGCTTGAAACGCTCGAAGTGTGTTTGCTTCAAGATTTTTTTTCTATGGCTCCAACTTATAAATCTAAATATTTCTCCCCTGGTTTTCATAGCACAAGGCTTGGCTTTAGTTCTATTCTAAAGGATGTTGTTTTAATGCAAAGCTGCTTAATGGGCTAGCTGCGCTCTGTCCACCCGGCTTTTGACATTGTAAATTCGTAATCTTACAACTGACCCACTACGAGAAACGTTGAAGGATTTAGTTAAGTTTAATACGTGTTGTTATATCTTTTCCGACATGTACATGTACATTAAGTAGTGTATATTTTACAGTCATGCCATTTTTCTCCTTCAATTCCCCCCCTGCCCCCTTCCCCAGTGGCTCAACGGTAAGTCTGAAAACTTGTACCCGTTGTTTAGCTTTGTGGTTAATAACAAATAACCAAAAATATTCAAATTAAAAAAAACAAACTTCCATAACTTCTATTTTATCATAATATGTACAGCAGATTGTTGTAATTTATTCAACATTTAACTTACTTTCTCTATTCGATTTTATTTTGAAATAATCGGGGACACTTAAAATTATGACTGTTATTCTGAATTTCATTTTTTTTTTTTTAACCGGAAGAGAGGCAGCTGGTCAACAGCACCTACCACCAAAGCGTCGGCTACTTTTGAAAAAATGATAAGTGCGGAAATTGTTTTTCCAGCAAAAAATCGCGAACCTTGAATCTTCGGATTCACAGCCCGAGCATGTTAACATCTAGGCCACTCCTGGTCCAATTTTTACCGGAAAATGTAGGAACTTAAAAGGGTTTGAAGGAAAATGAGAATTCCCTAAATGACATGATCCTCACAATATGTAATTATTAAAAAAAAAAAAGGAACAACATTACATGTTAAGGATAAACAGAAGTGCCGAATTCTGTTGATTTAAGATCAGTTTCAGTTTGCCCCCCACTGCGGATTTACAACGCTAGAAACCGGGTTTCGATACCCGTGGTGGGCAGAGCACAGATAGCCCTTGTGTAGCTTTGTGCATAATTAAAAACAAAAAAAAACAACAGTTTCAGTTTAGCAATCATTCGGCTATTGAATCCTTAACCGCTACTTATCACATTGTTAATTATGGAAGTGGCATTACGTTTTATCCAAACATGCCTCGTGACGTTCTTGGAAAGTTCTCTTACACAGGTAAACAACCACTAAGAAGTGGAACCAACAAGGAGCTGGTTTGTTTCGAATTTCGCGCTAAGTTACACGAGGGCTAGTCGTCCCTAATTGAGCAGTGATAGACTAGAGAGAAGGCAGTTGGTCAACACCGTCGCCCACTGCCAACTCTTGGGCCACTCTTATCAACGAATACTGGGATTGATCGTCACATTATAACGTCCCCATACCTGATAGGGCGAGAATGTTAGGTGATGGGGACTCGAGGATGGAGATTAATACACCCTAGAAACCTAAGAACTCTTCAAGCATTGCACGGTATTTTTGGGCAAAATGGAAAGTCGCCCTCATGTTTTTGTTTTGTTTTTGAATTTCGCGCAAAGCTACACGAGGGCCATCTGCGCTAGCCATCCCTAATTTAGCAATGTAAGAGTAGAGGAAAGGCAGCTAGTCATCACTACCCACCGCCAACTCTTGGGCTACTCTTTTACCAACGAATAGTAGGATTGACCGTCACATTATAACGCCCCCACGGCTGAAATGGCGAGCATGCTTGGTGGGACGGGTATTCGAACCCGCGACCCTCAGATTGTGAGTCGAGCGCCATAACCACCTGGCCATGCCGGGCCGCTCTCATTACTACCGACTTTGTGATAATCTTTGGAACTGAGGATGAGTAGCAATTAGATATTCGAGACAGTCTGATGGTCACTAAACTGAAACTGATTCTAAATCAGCAGAACTCTGCTCTTTCCTTTCTTCTTAATCTGTAAGCTTGTTCCAATTTTTTGATTAAAAAAATATTTGCTTACTCGTTTAATCTGGAGTTTTTTTGTTTTTTTCTTTAAAGTTTTTCTTTAAAAAAAATTCACTCAACTGGAAAAACCTATCTTGCGTAACTAAAATGCTAGCTTTAGAACTTCCTAGAAAAGGAAATATTTCGCTTAGCAGAGGTAGTGGCTCACAATAACCGTATCATCTACTACCTCACAGAATCGGGCAGTTGATACGTTTGTTTGTTGTGAGTATTTTACAAAGTTGTATTGACACCTGAAGGATCGTAAGTCAGAAAAGGCAGAGCAATAAATTTACGAAATTATAGTTCATAGATAACTTTTTTTTTTTATTTGCTGTCATACTCGAAATTAATTGACAAATTGACATCAGTCTTAAAAGTTATCCTTTTAACATTTACATTTATTAATGTTACATTAGAACCCCCCCCCCCCCTTATTATAGACTTTATTGAAAGTATCAGGTCGTAGCCTATTGGATAATGTGCCTGGACTGTGGATCTGAAAATTCATGGTTCGCGACCCATTGCCGTAAAAATACTTTCCACACTTCGGGGCTGTGAGTACGCTAGAAGAATGAGGATCAAATTCACCTCTTCGTTCTGACAAGAGTAGACAAAGAGTAGACGGTGGGTGATGTTGACTTGCTTTCTTCCATCGGTTTTCCCCGTCACACCAAACATGCTCGCCCTTTCGGTCGTGGGGGCGTTATGTGACGGTCAATCCCTGTATTCGTTGGTAAAAGAGTAGCCCAAGAGTTGGCGGTGGGTGGTGATGACTAGCTGCCTTCCCTCTAGTCTTGCACTGCTAAATTATGGACTGCTAGCGCAGATAGCCCTCGTGTAGCTTTGCGCGAAATTCAAAAAACAAAAAAACAATAAAACAATCCATCGGTTTTAAATTAGGGACGACTATGCACTGGTAGTATTTGTGCAACTTTGCGCAAAACTTCTGAAACAAAAACAACCGTTGAAAGTTTGATGCGTTGAAAGTTGGGTAACTCTGGGCCAGCAACGCCTTGGTCTAAATTTCAGACGTAAGTAACAGAAAATTAAATTCAAACCGTGGTTCGCGAGGTTCTAACGGTCGCTCATCACGTGATATTTCGCTAGTACCGCATCTTACTGTTCCAAAGATATTGACAATCCCGTTATTGTCGCATGTAGACATCTGTTTAACGTCACGGGCCAAACCACAGAAAACAAGGATAGTTTGTTTCCAGTTTGCCAACTTATTTTACATTGTCTTCTGTAATATACGTGTAACTTGATTCTTGAATTGAAATAATTTCAAGTGATATATGTTGAATACGTAACATATACAGGACTAATGGACGTACAAAAAAAACAGACTAGGTGTGGAGCTAGCCATCTAGACTTGAAGCTTTATTTACAGGCAAATTTACTCGTGGCTTCGTTGGCAAAAAGCCAAGCCGAATATTCTTAATACCTAATATATAATATGGGGTTACTAATTGATTTTAATACTATATGTACATGTTGGATATTTATACTTAGTAGAGTTGTGATATTTTCTCAAGTATCTCGCAAACTAAAAGAAGAAAGTTAATGTTTGGCGCCATCTCTCGGCGGTGTTTCATATGAAAACTCGTTGTGTATAACCGATATATATGTGAAATAGTCTTGTTTATGCAACTTGAAAATACTTCATATTTATCAAAATGCCAGAGATGGATTTCAAAGTCATGAGAAATAAAGGATAGAATTTTCTAGTAATGATAACATTACAAAATGAAAAATAGACCATGTTGTAAATTTTAGCCATCACACTGTTTGACCGAAAAATGTTTTCTTTCTTGATCTGTTTAAGACATTGGATTTAGCTCGTAAATCATTGAACTTAACAAGTAAAAGCTTATCATACTGTTACGACAGCGGAGGTCACGTAACACTTGTAACACGTCATGCGCTTCTAGAACGTTCATGAAACCTCGAGAGGTTACTAGATTTCGGTATTCTTGTACATATAAGACGGTCAAGACGTGACGGGCAACAATGTAATGGGAACGTGAGACGTTCGTTGTGAATTATAGCGTTTGTTATAGCGCGACTGTTGAAATTAAGTGTATTGCAAAGTTGTATTTAGAAAGAATAAACCAGTTTTATTTAAGAAAGGACTTGTATTGCTAAAGTTTCTTCGAAAATAAATTATACGGGAAGTTAACTAACGAACAGAGACGTAACAATACGAAGCAGCTTTATGTAGTGTCCAAAAATTAATGATTTAGCTACTTATTGTAATGAGAATATATTGACACCCGAGCCATTCAAAAGTCTGGTTATTTGAATTCATCGACGGAACACACGGAATGTCATGCCATGACAGGAAAGGCTGCTACCCAGAAAGGTTGTTGGAACTGTGGAGAGCAAGGACATATGAAGAGCCAGTGTAAGAAGAGTATTACCAACAAGTCAGCCTCAAGGAGACCAGTAGTGGTTGGTGTTGAGGGACACTCACCAACCCCCATTGTGAAATTCCCAACAGCTAGGTGTAAAATGCCAAGCGCACAGTGTCTGTGACAGGAAAGCTGGATGGCCAAAGGTGCAACTTTGTCATAGATTCTGCGTCTCAGCAAACCCCTGTGAGCATCAAGGTGTTAGATCACGAAGGAGTACCAGAAGCCATACAGAAGCTTTGTGGTGTGACAGGACATTCTGCAAGGTTGTGGGGACCAGTGTGGGTAACTATTGAGCTCATGGGCATAAAGGACAGACAGAAAGTATACTTGGCTGACATTGAAGACGAATGCATATTAGGATTGGACTACTTACTACCGAGGAAGTTTGTAATTAATTTTGATAAAATGACGTTTGGGAACAACAAAGGCCAAGTTCCGGTAACTGTTAAAAGAGAGGTTGAACTAATTAGGTGTCATCAAGCTGAAGTCAAAGTGACAGAAGGAGTTGATGATGGTGAAATGGAACCAGGTATAGATATTAAATCAGAGCATGAAGCCATTGGATACACTCCAGCAAAGTTGATGTTTGGTCGGGAACTTTGGTTGCCAGTGGATCTGTTAACAGGACGCCCACCTTATGAAAAGTTGCCAGAAAATGTGTCGTAGTTTGTGAAAGTGTTATCAGAAAGGATGGATGATATTCACCATCAAGTGCGTTCAAACTTAAACGTCTGCTGATTCGATGAAGTTATCTGAAGATAAGAGATCTACTGTAGTCAGCTTTGTACCAGGAGACAAGGTGTGGTTGTATAATCCCAGGAAGACCAAAGGGAAGTCTCCTAAGTTGTCTTCTCCATGGGAAGGCCCATATGACATAATGGATCGTCTCTCAGACGTGACTTTCCGGATAAAATGTGGTCGAGGTAAGCCAAAAGTGGTGCATGCCAACAGGCTTTGGCGTTATCACGGTCCAGGACATTTCAGTTGGGATGAAGTGAACAAAGGAACAAATGACGCAGCTGAAGACGTGTCACCTGAAAAACCACTGTCGAAGAAGAAACTGTATTCGGTTTTGAGAAGGAAAATAGTGAAGCCTTTGAAGTTACTACCAATGATAGGACGTTTCCCGATGAAGCAGATGAACCCCACATGAAGCAGAAGCCAACGAGACGGAGACCAGTACGGAAGAAGATACGTCCGTTGAGAGACTTTGTTGAATTTTAATTTTGTGTTTGTAAATTCTGAACATTCAACTAAGTTATTGTTTATTGGTTTAGTGTAAGTGGCTATTGTTTGGGACGAACAATACTAAGGAAGGGGCAGTGTTACGACAGCGGAGGTCACGTGA
>NW_013667553.1:34307-35434 GCF_000517525.1 Limulus polyphemus
TGCTAAAGTTTCTTCGAAAAGAAACTATACGGGAAGTTAACTAACGAACAGAGACGTAACAATACGAAGCAGCTTTATGTAGTGTCCAAAAATTAATGATTTAGCTACTTATTTTAATGAGAATATATTGACACCCGAGCCATTCAAAAGTCTGGTTATTTGAATTCATCGAATCCGAGACTGCTGTGAAATGTAGTTTAAAGTGTTCTTTTTTTTATCATAGAGATATGCAACATACTTTATTGTTGTTTATGTTAGACCACAGTATAGGGTACGCTGAATATCACGTGCTGTTCATTTAGCATATAAAGACTTGCCACCCGTGGCTCAGTGGTAAACTCCGGGACTTATAACGCTAAAATTTGGGGTTCGATTCCAGCAGTGGAGACGGCGCTATGTATAGCTAGTCACTTAAAGAAAAGTTCAGTGACTTATGAACTAAACAACTCTCTACCAAATAATGTTGTTTCATTAAAATTATACTATTTAAATACTTTTTTTTTATTGTGTAGTGTAATTAAGTAACATGATTATTTTATAGTTGTAGCTAGTGCTATGGACTGTAACGCTTGCTTATATCTGGTTGTGATGTTATGACGGGTGATTGATCTATATACGGACGTGGTTAGCGTGCCTGAATTGTGAATCTGAGTAACCTTCTTCGTAAAAACACGCTCCGCACTATTAGATCACTTAAGAGCAGCCTAATAGTTGACAATGGATGTTGTTGACTAGCTATCTTCCCTCTAATCTATAATTTCAAAATTAAGGACAGTGGATAGCTCTTTGATTAGTTTTGCGCGAAATTCTCAAACATACGACTGCTATCTAGGCTACGGTATATTTTTATCGTTCACAGTAACCGGTATTTTCCAAATACGACAAGGTAATTGAAAGCAGTCAAATTATGGTCTTTCTATGCGCTCAAAACGAGGATATGTATCATAAAACAAGTATTTTTTTTTTTTTTAAGTATTTTTGTATCTTGGGCCTGGCATGGCCAGGTGGTTAGGGCGCTCGACTCGCAATCTGAGGGTCGCGGAGTCGAATCCCCATCACGCCAAATATGCTCGCCCTTTCACCCGTGGGGGCGTTGTAATGTGCGGTCAATCCCACTATTTGTTGGT
>NW_013667553.1:36222-59542 GCF_000517525.1 Limulus polyphemus
ATTGCAATGACTGTTGTATTAATTTTTAACACTCAATTCTACAGACGTTACATGATAGCCGGCTCCATTAGAACATTGCAATGACTGTTGTATTAATTTTTAACACTCAATTCTACAGACGTTACATGATAGCCGGCTCCATTAGAACATTGCAATGACTGTTGTATTAATTGTTAACACTCAATTCTACAGACGTTACATAATAGCCGGCTACATTAGAACATTGCAATGACTGTTGTATTAATTTTTAACACTCCATTCTCACCCAGAATAGGCTCAAGAGTGTCTGATATAATTTTAGTTGTGTGTTGTTACCCAGAGTGATTACTAATGGCTCTACTGTTTCATCGAGCGTGGCCTGACGCTTAGTGTATTGGTTTGGGGATTCGAGACTTGGTGCTAGCAAACACGCTTTGCACTTTCAGTTGTAGGCGCGTTATAACAGTAGCACTCAACTCTGCTATTCGGTTATGAGTAGTCGCTTCAGGCGGCATGTGTTGCTGACTGGTTGCCTTCTGTCTGATCCGCTATTCAAAATTAGGAACGCCTATATCTGAACCATGGGGATCTCTGACACGGCCGGTTATCCTCATTCTGTGCATAGTCTTTCAGGGTAAGAAACAACCAATCATTCCACTTTTAGGTTACAGTTTTGTTTTTGAAGTGGTTTAGATTTTGGTAAGTTAGCTATCATGTTTTATTTTAATATAAAATGAGCAGACAAATTATATACAAATAAAGTGATTTATAACGCTTTTTTTTTTTTACAAAATTTCTGTTATGTTATAGAAACCTTTGTACTGCCAAGGGAGTTTTAATCAGCTTTGGTAGGTTGCATATTTTTGAGGATATACTTTCTTTATAGATCTCGCGAATCACGTGACTGAGCTCGTGGTCTGACTAATACCAGGCGTGCGAAATTGCACACGATCACGTACCTATCAAACGTTGGGCTTCGTATTAGCAAACATGATATAGACGATAGAGACAAGCATTTGGACACGCATGACCACGCTAGATTCATTAAAATATCACCATAAAAGTTAAGTTACGCCTGAATGCAAGGTACTCAAGCGACAATATCACATGGGAATAGAGGGGAAAAAACTACTGTGAACACAATTAGTTACTGTAAGTTTAGTTAAACAGAATTCATTCAATAGCAGTAGACGTGTATTTTCCTGATAATTCTGCTGTTACAAGTAAGATCAGACTGTCGTGTTTCATAGGGACTATTTCAATGCTTCTGTTCTAAGTAGCATCAAATTGGATGCTCCAGAGAAACTCTCCTTCCAGTAGAGCTGTTCTAAGTAGCATCAGACTGGATGCTCCGAAGAAACTCCCCTGCCAGTATTGCTGTTCTAAGTAGCATCAGACTGGATGCTCCGGAGAAACTCTCCTGCCAGTATTGCTGTTCTAAGTAGCATCAGACTGGATGCTCCGCATTAACTCTCCTGTTATTGCTGCTGTTATAAGAAGGATTACATTGGCATGACTCTTTTTTTTTTAACTTGGATTATTCAACATATCTCAAAGTAGGATTCTGTGGCGTTTAAAAAATTAACCCCAGAATCGAATACACTATGTTTTTGTTGTACGTACTTTTATTTGCCTTCATTTAATGAGGTGAGAAACGAAGTGTCTTTTGCCAGAAGCCTGTAGAAAGAAAAATTTTTTTATATGTGACCTAATTGTTGGAAAGCGATTTCACGGTCACAAACGCATCAATCCATCAGTACTACCGAAGTACGAGACTTTTGGATTGAAAAATTAGAAATCCTGTTTTGTATTTTGTTCTTGTTGTTTTTAAATTGTTTATAGTCACATGTTTAATTTCGTGTCACATTAAAAACTACGGATTTTAAAGTAGTAGATTATGACTTTTTATATTGCAGTAATTTATTTACTTTGTTTTAAGCGCAAAAGTGCACGGTGGGCTATTTGCACCGTGCCCGCCGCTGGAACGAACCCCGAATTTTAGAATTATTAGCCTTAAAACTATCTACCGAATTCCTTTGGGGGGCAGTAATTTATTAATAGCCTACAGAAATAATATATATTCTACAGTTTTGATTCATATGTATGTATGTATCTGTAAGAAGTATTAAAAAAAAAATTGTTACATTATTCTTTTTTTATAGGTAGTGGCGGCTTTCCTTCAAAAGCTCCTCCATCTTCCAGTAGTTCTAGGTCCGCGTCCCCACACTCCACGGGAATACCTCATGGTTCATTCATTCCTCAGCCAAGAAGTGGCGTAGTGACGCGTGACAAGGGAAGTCTTGAGCGTAACCATTCCAGGTAAATCGTGTATTTAAACTTAAAAAGTAGTTGTTAGTTTTTATTGATTGGACGTGTTCTCTTTACTTGCTTTAAAACCGATCTGATCGAATTAGTTAACAAGCTAATCTACGCAACCACCGACAGAACCCAATAAACAATCCCACCTTTGAATTGCGATTTTACGTAATTCTTTATCTTTTACATATTTTTTTTTATCGCGGCATCTAAACTACGCATACGATGGACTCGTTACTAGCTAGGGATGTATAGTCCCGTTGCTTTTAGTAATAAAATGTGTATGTTAAAAATGCATACGTTTAAAAGACAGAAGGTGGTGACATTATCTTTAGTTGTTTTGTGTAGTGTCAGATATATCGTTCTTAATTCACTAAGCCTTTAAAAAAACAGTAACAGAAGCTAAATTCTTATCAACGACCAAAATATTCTGATTTTAAAATAATTATTTCAAACTATTTAATGAAACGTGTTCACAATTTAACATTTTATCAGACATTTATTCTAGGATCAGACTTCTCCTATTAAAATATTTTGATCATTAACCCATATATGTATGTATATAAGTAAGTAGCACTAACACTATAAATTACGTCAATTGTATGTAGACAATTCAGCACTATATAAGAAATGATAACTTGGTATAAAATCTAAAACCTAGATTTATGTTATGAGATCCTAACCTAAAAATTGAAAGAAAATTGTCCATTACCAGTACTTTGTCATTGCTATGACCACAGAAATGGCAAGAATTTCATTTCCTTTTTTTAGCCGCGGCATAGTGGCTCATAGAACGGCTCTGAGTTTTTTTCAAAGTACAAACTTTTAGCTCATAGCTCCGTCATTTCTTGACCGATTTGAGATCCAAATAAAGAGATCCTGATGAGTAATAAAACCGAATTAATCTGGTATACATGCGCCTCACGCTTGGTGTTGCTGGCGCACAACAATATAACTAATAAAAAGTTAAAAAGGTCTCGTAGATTAATTTACACTAATCCTGCCTAAAGGAATTTCAAGTGATGAAGCTGTTAAGGAATTCGTCTTGTTTTAGGTTTGGATCTGTATCAAAACGTTTCACTTGTGAAAACGTATGTGCACAAAGCGTTTGAAGTATAACTATTTCTTTGTTATTTTTTATACATTCTTACTTGTGTTAATAATGGAGTTTATTCGCTAATCACAAGCAGTTATGTGAGCATCAATAAGGGTTTTATCCTGCATACAGCCAGTTTGGGACTGTTGGTCATCACATTATTTTAACCTTTATCTCAACAGATTAACAGGTGTCTGACATAAATTCTGTTATGTCAGCTTATCCTATTATTTAATGCCACCACAATGTACTTTGAAAGTAAATAAAAAATAAAGTGTTACTTTTCAGAAGCTCCGACTTCACTTCATCAGGATTGTTTAAGTTATACACAGACTAATTCATAACATTAATATGTAAGAGCTTTATAAAATGTGTGTGAAATGCTTAAAAGTTAGCAAAAAAATGTTATTACATTGCTAAAGTTCTGATCATCATGTTAAAATTTATTAAGCATTATTAGTTTTTACTTATTTTTGTACATTTTAAAGACCTTCTTCTTCATCATCTACTTCATCTGTATCACATCTTCCGGTTAAGTCAATTTCTGGTGTTGCATTGCGAAATTCACCAGGAGTCACTGGTATCGATAGTGGTAAAAGCGCCGCCAATAATAACAGTTCCGGGTTGGATAAATTCAAACCGATAAACTACAAAGAAAAACAAGTGGAGAAAAGTAAGTATTTTTGTATTTTCTTCTTTTTGTTTACTTATGTTGAAATAAATGATTTATGTAAATATTTTTGATTTGTATAAAAGTGTATAACGCCAAATCTGCGAAGCATATTATGTTGATCGGCAGTTTGTGGGTCACTGATTTAACAGATCATGTTCACCAGCGTAGGTATTAAACACCTTTTTAATATTTGTTGCCTGATTTAACTGATGCTTTGTGTATTATATTCTATTGAGAGAGAAAAGCCTCGTTAACTATTACTCATTTTTATTTATAAAAGTCCATACAGGTCTAGTAAATAAAAAATGGTTTTAATTAATGTTTATAAGAAGACTGCTATTTGTACTGAGGAAAAATAATTGTACTAGCAAAAAGTTTGAATTAATTTGGAAGTTTTACCCGTGAACTATAAAACTAAAAATACACCTTTATTTATTATTTTTTTATGCTGGTTTACAGTTATAAAATTATATATATATTTTATGTTGTGTGTACTAAGTTAACGATATTAGACGAACTAAATAAAATTACCTTTTTTTTTTTGTAGGTGGCGTCTTCTCTAAACGTACTAGTAGTAGCAGTGGTTTTAGCTCTGCACGCAGCGAACGTAGTGACTCTTCAACCAGTCTTTGTAGTGACCCTAGAATCAGCTCTTCCACAGACGGCTCAGATTTACTTTCTGCAGCGTCAGGACCCTTCCCTGCACCTTGCATGCCCTCTATGTCGACGCAAGGAACTGCTAGTAGGTCTGACGCTGCAGTCAAAAATTTAACCAAGCGGACACCTGGTGGCAGAAACTCGAGTGGCGTTAGACAAACTATATCGAAACCTACTTCGACTGGAAGTGAGTACTGCAGTTATCAGTAGTAACATTGTATTAATAAAACATATCCATCTTTACAAAATAGACAAATCTCGGGAGATTACAAATTATACTTACTATTTGTGTTTTGGAGAACATTTTCCTTTGAATTTGTATGTTAAGAAAATAAGTTTTTATTATTATTATTTATTTATTTATTCCAATCTCGCTGTTCGTTGGTAAAGAGTACTTCAAAAGATGGCGGTGAGTTCTGTCTACCGACTGCTTTCCTTGTGGTCTGCAGCTCAAAATTGGGGATGGCGACCTTAGTAGCATTGCCATTAACAAACAAATAACAAGACGCTGGTTGGAAAACACGAGTCAACCTTGAAAGACAAATACTACTATATTAGTTGGTTAGAATAAATTATTTTACAAGTACTTATAAAGATATTTTTTCAAGCTTTATCGCTTCTCAAAAATTTGTGTATTGGAAATCAGTGTTTTTAAATAAGTATGAAAATGATTATTTCCTGTTATTTTTTACAATTCAGATGTGTTCACCAGCGCCATACAATGACAGCTTCGTGCAAAATGTCGGGCAGTTTAGTTTGAAATTATGGATGTTGAAATTATAGCAATATAATTATTTATATTCAATTAGAAGGTTAAAGGTCGGGGAAAGATGCAACGTCAACTCGTGAAATCGTGAATTAGGGTTCCATTATCAGTTTTTGTGTATTTGTTTGGGATTTTCACGCAAAGCTATACAAAGGCTACCAGATAGATCAGAAGGGATACAGCTCATAAACAGCACCCACTGCTATTGTTTGGGCTACTCCAATCGAATAGTGGGACTTAACCGTCTCTTTTATAACGCACCCACAACCCCAGTGCGCGGAGCGGGATTTTTTTTGTTTGCTCTAACGAGACGCGATCCATGTACACTGTGATCCTAAGTGCAGACTACTAACAACTGAGCCACGTCCGGTCTTTTATCAGTATAAAAGACGCTTTGTTTTTAAGATCACAGAATCCTCATTTGTTAAATAAAATTTACAATACAACTCGTTTCAGATTTTTCGAGCCATTATTTGTTCAGTAGTTTGTGTCAATAAAAATTTTAGTCAGCAGTGCTAACAAGTTTGAAATGTAAAATAATATTACTACATCTAATTAGAGCGTTAAGCGGCATATATACTGTATATAAATATAATAGTAATATCTGTTGTATGTCCATGTAACTACTTCGCAAAGTGTGGATGGAACTTCATCAAAATTGGTATGGAGGTTCATTAGGTCCATGCGGGGGTACATATAAACTTTCAGTTTTGCATTTTGCACCACTACTTCGTATTCTGTTGATGAATTTTCACCAAATATGGCTTTAAGGTTTGTTGGGTCCATGCGAAGATGCATGCAAATTTGCGATTTCACATTTTTTGTTTTGCAGTTTTTATTGTTATTTTTACGTTTCTTACAATTACATACAAGGGAAGCAACTTTTCATGTTTTAAAATAACTCTTCATTAATCATGAAGGTACCTAATTTCAGTCCAGGGAACGAGTATTCCAACACTTATTTTGATAAGTATCTATTAAATGTTTAATAAACTAACGTACTCTTGTTTATCATCATAACCAACAAACAAAGCCTCGCGTTTTGTTTATAGTAAAATCATCTTGATTTCATTTTGAGTTAAATTTAGACGTTTACTAAACTTTCTTGTGGAGCTTATGCATTTGTTGGAAAACTTGAAATTGGTAAAACTGTATGACTTTTTTTTTAAAGGGAAAGATGTAGAGACATCTCGAATAATCCAAGCAAAAAATGCGAACGGATCCAGAATTGTCAACTCCAGTAGTTTACCCCGTCGAGGCGACAGCTCAGGAACCGGTTCGCTTCCAAGACTGAAAAACAACGAAGGAGAATGTGGTAGATCTAAAGTCGGTAATCGAACAGAAGCACCAAGTCAAAATCAAAGGCCTAGTGACGAACAAGGTCAGCTTTGTAAAAGCATCCAGCCAGATAATCCAATTCGTCAGTCCAAGATCTCCAGTCTTATCCCAAAAACTGAACGCGCTATCAAGACAGCCAGTTCTGGAAGTGTGGGAAGCTTCACGGATACTGGTTCAGTGTGTAGCGATGGCATGATGGCAGATTCTTCTGTTACTGATCGTGGCAACGCTCAAGTGAGTGCGCAAGAAACTGGAAACAGTGGCATTCCAAAACCAACAGCAGCGGTAAAAGGAACATCAAAACCACCAAAAGAAGAAACTCGTCACAATAATGCTGCGACTTCTAACGTAACCCAATCGGTTCCCAGCAGTTCAGGCGGCTATTTGTCAGTACCCAGACCAATTATGCCCCAGGAAAGCCACACACCAGTGAAGTTGTCTAGAGACGAGATTTACGTCCCAATTGAAATCAACCGACAAGTCCTGGAAAATAGACAACTCGGTAGTTCAAGACAACATGAAGATAATGGCAGCACCTCATCATTGCCAAAATCTGATCGTTCCATAACTGAAAGAACCAGGGAAGGTTCCCAGGGAACCATTAGTGTTGCCAAAGTTTCCCCCATTATGAATACCAACATTTCCAATGCTACCAAAGAAAAATTACCACGTCAGCAAGATAATGTAGAAGAAAGAAGACCTGAAAACTCTAATGTACCCCTTCAAGCTAGTCAGACGAGACGAGGAAGTGAAGATTCACAAAGAGAATCCGATCCAATATCAGATAATTGTTCAAGAAATTCAAAATCCAAAGATTCAAAATCGGTAAAGTCGGAGGTTATTCCAAACGCAGAAATGGTGACCGAAATCAAAAGTAGACGTTCTGCAGTCAAAGATGTTCCTAAAGACACGGACGGCCCTAGCTGTGACACCGAAGCTTCATTTGGTGAAGAGGCTGACGATGTCATAGTCAATATCAAACCCATGCAGCCCATCACACGTGCCTCCACATATGGCTATATTCGCAGTCTGGGACCTTTCCCTTCCACTCGTAATTTTGCTAACAAACTACAGTCTCCCGGTTTACGTCTTTTGACGGATTTTAGTGGAACTGGTGGAGGACGACTAGGACTTTCGAGACAAATTCTTACAGCGGGTGATTCGTCCAGAATATATGGCATTCCTATGAAACGAACATTTTCCACAAGCAAAGGCGTTTTAGATGTTGACTATTCTTCCGATGTTGATTCTGTTGACCTAGCGGCAGGATACATGAGTGACGGAGATGTTCTTAGGCCTGGACTCGTTTACAGAGTGGATGACATTGCTAGTGGATACATGAGTGAAGGTGGAGCTTCCTTATATGGCCGAAAAGTCTCAAGTAAGACGAAAGACAGCATATTGTCAGGTCGAGGTGCTGCTCCTAGAACCATCAATGTCCTTCAAGATGATAGGTAAGATCGAATTTTATCAAAAGCTTCAAAAAACCCGCACAAGATACTTTTTCCCACTGTAACACAAACAAGTCGCATTTATAGATAGTTTAACTGGCTCTAGTGAACTTAATATTGGTGAAGTATTTGAGAACTGGCTAAACGTGTGATAGATATTAGCGTGCTAGGCTGCAAATGTAAAAGTCTAAGGCTCGACCTGCATTACGCTCTGGATATTCAGCTGTAGATGTATAATAATCGTGACAGTTAATCTCTCTGTTTTATTAAGAGTATCCGGGTGCTGATGAATAGTTGTTCTCCTCTGGTTAACAGTTATAAATTAGGGATGGATCTACCTGAACCTTGAGATCTCCGACCTGGTCGTTTAGCCCATGTGTCATATGAGGTGTTGTTCGGGTTACAAATTCCAAATTCCTTTGTTGAAATCAAAGATTGGTTCATTTTCAAAAACCGTATTTATTACGATATTCAAAGAGTTAGGAGCAGTTGGGGCACTAAAAACATTATGGAGCGGGAAACTGATATTTTTAAAGATTAGTTAGAGAGAGAGTGTCACTTTTTGCGAAGAGTAACTTAAGATATGAAGTAGATTTTCTGATATCCTTTCTATTTTAATAATAATAATATTAATAATGATAATAAAATAGGAGATGTTCCCTTACTTCATTATCAAGTTATATTTTGTCGTTAAGAATATGTTAGTAATAACTCAAGATTAATTTTAAAATTTCGAATTGAAAAATGTGACTCTGGAATGTGAATTGGAAAACGTATCATTTTATTTCTTAGATATTTAGACTGTACTCAGCAAAATGAAAAATAGGCCAAGTAAATTAGTTAAAACAATCCTCACAAGGGGAACGTTGATCAGTTAGGACGAACGTGAATAAATAATCCATTTTGTCCAAAACTAAATTCAATAATCCTTGGTGGATTTTAAAGACATCTTCATAAATATTTTGCTATAATAAGTCAGAGACCACAAAGAACGTCAGTACAAGAAAGACGCAACAGTAAAAATAATTTATTTTTTGTTTGTTGAAAACACGTTAGTTTTAAGCTATACAGATCTTCGAATGTTAATATCCTGTCATACATCAAAAAACGATTACGTGAATAAATAAATTACTGTTTATGGCTTCTGGTTCATAAAAATCCATTTAAATCCTTTATACTAATCCAACAAAACACATTTGTTAAAACTGCCAAATACTTCACCAGGTGTTTTAAATGTAGGTAACTCACACTTAAGTGTAAATTTCTAACTTTTGATTGGCTCATTTGAAATTTTACACATGACAGCACCTTAGTTTACCCAATATTAGATGTTAGAAACTGATTTTTTTGATTTAAAAAAATAAAAAAAGATGCCCACTTTGTATCTGTTGTATCCACTGCGGGGAATCAAACCTAGGACTTTAGCATTGTAAATCTATAAACTTAGCACTGCCCCACTTAGAGCACCCTAGTATCATTTATCACTAAAACTGGAAGTTTTTATTCATACCTGGAACACCAGTATTATATAATATAATGGCCCGGCATGGCCAGGTGGTTAAGGCACTCGATTCGCAATTTGAGGGTCGCGGATTCGAATCTTTGTCACACCAAACATGCTCGCCCTTTCAGCCGTGGGGGCGTTATAATGTGACGGTCAATCCCACTATTCATTGGTAAGAGTAGCCCAAGAGTTGGCGGTGGGTGGTGATGACTAGCTGCCTTCCCTCTACTCTGACATTGCTAAATTAGGGATGGCTAGCGCAGATAGCCCTCGTGTAGCTGTGCGCGAAATTCAAAAACAAAAACAAACGTATAATATAATCTTTACAATAAAAAAATTGTCACTAGGGGGAGCTTAAACAGAAATTACTGAAGCTAAATAATTTTTTTCTCTTTACATTGAAAATCATCGCAACATTGTCACACAAATACATAGTGTGCAGTCTGTTGGAACTTGCCTAAAATTAGATATGTTATTAGATGCCTAAAGATCAAGATATCTAACAAAGATATTTCAAATTGTTCATTTGGTTCTCGCTTAAACTTATTAAACTTGATCACCAAAAATTAATTTTGAACTTTACTGTACATAACACCAGATGGCACTAGTTAAAATAATTGCATTGATAAATTACTTTTACCATTTATAAATTCATAAAATTGTAAAGGGACAAAAAAAGGGCTTGTTAGCCCATCAATGATGTCCCTTCCAGCTCCCAACTATAACCACCCCTTACTACTCGTGTATTCATCCAATCTTTAACTTGTTTAAATTTTCTGCCTCCACCACCCTTGAAGGCAGCTCATTCCAAAAGCCAACCACCCTGTTCGAAAAGTAACACTGTCTAAACTGCAGATGACTTCTATGCTGCCAAAATTTGACTGTATGACCCCTTGTTCTATTGTTTTCATTGCTAAACACAAAGTTTGGGTCTATATTATTAATACCCTTAATAATCTTAAACATCTCAATCAAATCCCTTCTGACTTTTCTCCTCTCCAGAGAAAACCAGTTTAGAGATTCTAGTCTCTCTTCATAGGACAATTCCACCATCCCAGGTATCATCCTAGTGACTTTTCTGAACCTTCTGGAACAATTCAATGTCCTTGAGGAAGGGAGCCCAAAACTGTACACAGTACTCTAAATGAAACTTTACAAGTGATCTATACAGTGAAATAACAATATCCCTTGTCTTGTATTCAATATTTCTATAGATGCTACCTAAAATCCTATTAGCCCTGTTGCTAGCTAGAGTACACTGTTTAGATTAATTAAGTAATTTTTCAATCACAACATCCAAGATCTTTTCTTCAACCACAGTATTTAATGTACTCCCATTTAAATTGTAACAATTTGAATTGTGAAAACCTACATGCATCACCTTACAGTTTGGATATTTAAACATTATCTTCTACATATTGGCTCAATGCATCAAAGGATCTAAATCTCCTTGTAAGTCTGCAGCATCTTTGATACAATTAGTCACCCCCAAAATCTTTATCATCTGTAAACTTCAAAATTTTGTTAGTCATTCCAGAGTCAATATCATTAATATAAATTGCAAACAGCAGAGGACCCAGCACAGAGCCCTGAGGTACACCGCTTGTAACTGTGATCCAGTCAGATCTAACTCCATTTATTACTACTCTGCTTTCTACTCTCCAGCCAATTTTCTATCCAATTTAATAACATTCCCCCACACCCACATATTTAATTTTTGTAACAAGTCTTTTTATGTATCACCTTTACCAAATGCTTTCTTAAAATGAAGGTAAACGAAATCCACAGTATTTCCTTCATCAACTCTTGTAGTAACATCTTCAAAAAATGTCAGAAGATTTGTTAAACAAGTCTTTCCCTTAATGAAATCGTGCTGGCTCTTTGACGCTATATTAAACCGCTTTACATGACTCTGCATGTATCTTTAATTACACTCTCCAAAACCTTTCCAACTACTAGTGTAAGACTTACTGGCCTATAATTGTCTGGACAATGTTTATCACCTCCTTTGAATATTGGATTAACATTAGCCAACTTCCAATCTTCTAAGACTCTTACACTACTTGGTGACCAATTGAAAAAAAAAAAAAAATTGAGTTTCTTTAAAACTCTAGGATAAAAGTTGTCTGATCAAGGGGATTTATAAATTTTTAGGTTTCCCATCTCTTACAATTTCAGAACTTAAAATGATATCTTTTACATCAATATTTTCCCCATACATTAAGTGCTGTGGTTGAGGCATAATACTTGTAGCTTCCATTGTAAAAACTTAAGAGCACATGTATATAATTTAATAAGTATACCTTCTCATCTTCCAAGATCAGCTCCTCACTATAATTTTTAAGAGGCCCATTCCCTATCCTAATATTTTACCTATCCATCATATAACTAAAGAATTCCTTATTGTTTGATTTAACTCTCTCAGCCAACCCTCTTTCATATACAGTTTTTCCCCATTTAACTTCCTTTAGCTCTCTTGATTTTCTATAGTCCTTCAAGTCCTTATTACTTCCAATAAGTTTAAATTTCTTGAATTTATTACATTTATTCATAATATGATCTCTTAAACCTTTACTAAACCGTACTGGCTTATTCCGCTCCATTGCCCTTTTTTTTTCTGTAGGGAATATGTATGTTCTGTATGCATATAAGTTTTCCCTAAATGCTTCCCATATCTGTTCAAGACCCCCCACCCAACTCTAGTCCAATCTACAGAAGCTATGCCATGTCTCATTCCATCAAAATGGGCTTTTGTGAAATTTGAAATCAGGGTACTATTCTTCAGTTCTACATGAAGTAAAATCCTGCACCTGATGGTGCAATGGTTGCTTGTACTTAAATGCTTGCCAACCACAACTGTATTATTCACATCAGATGCTAATATTTAATCTACTATAGCTTCCTCTCGTGTTGGTTCCATCACCAGTTGGTGTATAAAAGTATCCTGAACAATTTCCAAAAACCTATCTTCCCCCCCCCCCCTCATAGTCAGACTCAATTTTTCCAATCTATACCCCTCAAATTAAAATTTCCCATAATAACATTATTTCCAGCTACCATTCTAATCTCATATACAATTTCTCATTAATTTCCACATTCTGATCTGGTGTCTGGTGGTCTATAAAAAATCCCAATTACAAGACTTTTTTTTTATATCCACTAACACTAACCCAAACTGACTCAAGCTCGGTGCTATTTTCTTTAATATGCTCTAACTCAATAGGATGCAATTCACTCCTCACATATAAAGCTACTCCTCCCCATTTTTTTCAATACTCTTTCTCTAGTAAATAATCTGTAGCCTGGTATTTCAAAAAACAAATTCTCTCATCATAATTGTTCAAACCTAACCAAGTCTCAGTGATACCCATTCTTTCAAAATCCTCAGTTTCCACAACTGCTTTGAACTCATCAATTTTATTTCTAATTCTCCTCGCATTACAATAGTGACAATTAATCATGTATTTTAAAGTATGTTCATGTTTTATGCCTGTTGTACACGTTTTCCTGACAATTATATTTCCTATTTTACTAATATAATAGCCCTCACCTCTGTCTAGCCCTAGTTTAAATCTACCACTACAGCTGAGTTATTAACCCTTGCTAACATGCTAGCCCCTGCCTTGTTTAAATGTAAGCCATCCATTCCAAAAATATTAACTTTCCCATTAAAATTATCCGCAAATCCAACCAACCTATTTGCTCATTCCTACTTATTAATCTAAGCCTGGTATTCAATCCTAGTGACCTACTTAGTATCTCATTCCTACATATTAATCTAAGCCTGGCATTCAATCCTAGTGACCTACTTAGTATCTCATCCCCATAATTTATTCTTGGCAACATCCCTGACAAAATCAAGCTATGACCTCATTCCTTAAATGCCCTTATCAGTGTTTTGTACTTATCAATAAGCTCCTCAGATCCATCTTTCCTTACATCATTAGCCCTAACATGTACCACAAACTGCATTGCTACTAGCACCCTTAACTATCTCTCTGATTCTATCAGTTATATCTTGTACCCGTGCTCCTGGATAATATAAGCGTATTCTTTTGCTCGTATTTACTCCATACTACTCTATCTACATGCCTAACTATAGAGTCACCTACAACTATAACTTCCCTATCCTTTACACTATCATCCCTTGTGATCCCATTTGTTTCCCTTATCTGCTCCCCCTGGAATCGATTGCTTAATCTAAACCCAAGCTCATCTTTGCATCTAACTGCATTATCTTCCAAGCTTTTAGCCTTATTTCCTTTCTTAGCTCCCTTGAAATCTTGTTTACCAACTTTCGAGAATTAATATGGATTAAATGTAATACTAAATATACTTAATACATTTAATTTTGCCCCCCAGTGGCACAGCGGTATGTCTGCGGACTTACAACGCTAGAATCCGGGTTTCGATACCCGTGGTGGGCAGAGCACAGATAGCCCTTGTGTGGCTTTGTGCATAATTAAAAACAGTCAATCAAAACAAACATTTAATTTTTTAGCAAGAACACCTCATCCAAAACTAGCAAAGCAAATATTATTAAAACCCCAACTTTTCAAAATTCGTTCATTTTTGCATACAGACTTAGCGTAAATGAACAAGTCACTTTAGTAGTAATTAAAATGTTCTTTAATGTATCTTTAAAGGTTTGCCAGAAAACGGAAATTGTTTAGATTAGCATTCCAGTTCGTGTTTAACAAGAAATATTTTTTTTAATATCTATATATACAACTAGCAGATTATAATTTTCCGTTAGGGAGAGTTTATATCAAAATATCCCAAATAATGATGATAATAATAATTTAACGTTTTTCATTTTAAAAATATTTAAATATTCACTTTGATGATCACATGGAAAACATGTTTACAAATTTCAGTTTTGCTTGAAGTATACTTGTAAATTTGACAAGACGAATGTTTGTGGTTTACTTGTTGCTGTTTAGTTTAATGTCGCTCATTTAATGTGTAAACCTACCGAGATTACGTAATAATGTAAACCATTATAAAAGGACATCTAAACTTAATTGCTTACTAAACAAACTAATGTGTAAAGTTAACGCCACTCTCTGTGGCGTTCAATTTTATTTTATCTTAGTGGCATGTTAGCTACTAGATGGCAGCACCAGCCTCATGTATTCTAACATAATTTAACTAACTTAACTAATACATAAATGCACAAGGAAAATGCGAATAATCATCATCTGACGCACTGGGATGCAATGTATATGTTAATTATTTTTTTTAAAAAAAGCAATACATCTATCTAAAATGTATTAAAATTGTATTTTTTTCTGTTCTATTGTAGTAAACTATTTTATACCAATCAGTTAGCGAATTATTTCGCAAAAGTTTACTTATTTTTATTAGGGTTTTTAATGAAAACAAGCAGAGTATATCTTGTATTATATGTGGATATCTCTAGGACTAAACATTCCGTATTATTGAATGGCGTTAGTCAACTTTCTCCAGAATAGCATAGGTATCGTCCTGTATTGCTCTCACAATATTTCAGCTTTGTGAGCTTATTTGGGCGTTTTCTCGTGGCTGAAAAAAAACAATTATAACAGTAGTTCTTAAATGCCTTGATTCATAAAGAAAATTAAAATATTCAGTTTGAAGCTATCCACCCAAACCTGTATAAGATCCACATGCCTCGTAAGTTAAGATTTTTTTTTTTTTAATAATAATATTTAAGCGGGATTTGGGCATGAAGCTTATATAGATAGAGGTAAAATAGATGGATAAAATTATTAGCGAGTATTAATATCGATTTAAAGCCTACGACACATTTATGCAAATCATAATAAACGGC
Source organism: Limulus polyphemus (assembly GCF_000517525.1). Classification (NCBI taxonomy): domain Eukaryota; kingdom Metazoa; phylum Arthropoda; class Merostomata; order Xiphosura; family Limulidae; genus Limulus; species Limulus polyphemus. Next base: position 51,815 of record NW_013667553.1, read on the forward strand.
AGGAAAATACACACTAAACTACATTTTATTTGGGTTTTAATGAACCTGTTTTATGTACTGGCTGGAAGACTGAGTAATTGTCTCGTACTTTTCACTATCTGGATGGTTGGGTGAATGCGAGTAAGGTAGCGTGCCTGCGAGCACGTGAAACAACTGCAAAACTCATCTGGCTTTGTCTTTCGATACTTGTTTTTTTGTAGCATACAATAATATACCAACTCAGGAAACTAATTAAACTCTAAAGTTTAATCTTATACATGCTTCACCTTGCAAATGGCAGTACTAAAGTTTTCTTAACAATATTCCTGAAGAAACTATAGTAGTTGATTTAAATCCGATTTATATCGGATATCTCCAAACGTCTAGGTAACTTTTTTTTGTGTGGAGTTATATGAGAAAAGTATTATTTATAAAAGCTTTATATCAGTTTTTATCTCAGGATTATTTGCACTGTTCTTTAGCTTGAATGTTCTGGCGCAATGAAAGCCCGATTTTCAATCATCACGCACTCGCAAAGCTTCCTCTTTGTCATCTGAAATCAAAAACCAGGTGACGTTTTTCTTATGTTTGTAGATTTTCCTAGTTAGTTAGCTAGCATACACTGTTGAATCTACTCGGTAAGAGAGACAAGGCCCTTGTCCACATGGCGCCACTTACTCAGCTGTAGGCTATGTGACATAACGCTTTTGGCGTCAAAAAGACCGCGTTGATCCCATGGTGATTCTTTACAATAGCTTTAAATGATGTTCCTAAGTGGTACACGTGTATGTAATAGACACGTATGTACGTGTGATATGCACGCTCCTCAGGGACAGTAAATTGCTAACGCACAATTCCCCTCTTTTGTGCTTTTAAGCACGTTCACAATGTCTTTTTTTTTTCTAAACTGATGTGGTATCAGCTTTACTGTTACTGCCTTTTTTGCCATATAGGTAATTTAACTGTAGGAGGCTTTGACCAGTAGCGTCTTTTTTCACTGTGGGGAAACAATTCTTATGGCAATATGCCAAAAAATAAAACTAATGCAGCATTTTGACATTAGAAACCATAATAAATTAAGATTAAGGGAAAATATAAGAAAGTCCAATATATAATATATGTGTGTGTTTCTGCACAGTAGTTTCGAGGGTTCAGGGGTCTAACTTGCTCCATACGTAACCTTACCGTACGTAAATAAATATCAAAGAATTATGTCCTGTACCTCTTAACATGATAATTTAAAGCGAAACCAAAGCCTTCAACTGATCCCAACATCACTAGAGAGTTTTAATTAATTAATTTTAGTTAATATACTCATATGGGCATTTTTATGTCGTAAGTGTTTTATAGCGCCCGAAATATAATTAAAATGAGCATTAACAAAAATGTTTTCCGTTAATAACCACGTTTTCTCTATGTGATTGAATGATGTAATGACCTGTATTTATTGTCTATGATAAAGGTATACAATAGACCGGCTATGATGGAGTGGAAAAATATTTAATAAAGTTATCCTAATTATTGTATATATTTTTAGAAACTTGCCTCTTTCAAATATTTAATACATATGATGGTTGTCAAGTTTTAAATAAATGTATCGCTTGTTCTGTATGTAGTTTTACAGCGAGTTTTCAACATCAATTGGTTATCTGGGTTGACAAACATGTTTACATATTGTTTTCCGTATTTTACAGAATGTTATTAAAGCATCATTTTTTTTTCTGTTCATTTCTCCCCCTTCATGTCGTCTTTTCCGCAGTTCAACTAAGACAGGAGTGAGAACTGATATACAAGGACGTTCGACGTCTGTTTCCTTTACTTGTCTACGGCGCGATTTATCATCAATTTTAATAATCAAAAGCAGACGACATTTTTACGTTGAAGTACAAATTCTGTTATTTTTCACACGCAGAATTTTGTTACGCATTGAATAAACAATAAGATCCTATGGCCTACTACACTGTGGGATTAAGTGTTATCCTATGGCCTACTACACCGTGAAATGTTATCCTAAAATTAATTTGCGCAGACGCATGAGGAGTTTGTGGAGAAGATGATTGATGAAAAGAACATTTAATCTTAACATTTTTTATTTATTTATTTAATATGAATAACAATATATATTTAGTGCTTCAAATGAGGTATATTGAACAGGAATTGTTACAAGTATCGTTAATACAATATTAAACCACCATTTGTAAACAACAACAAAAAAATTCAATACGTCAGAAATTCAATAGGTTCTTGTCAAGGAAAGTTAATCACCAAAGAAGTTTTATTTTATGGATCGTAATCCCTCTTCCACTCCTGACTAGGTTAGATATAGGACACCGAAAGAAGAAGAAAAGTAAGTTATTACACCGAACGTAAAGCACGTTCACGATATTACACTTTTTTTTTATCTCTTACGTTCCAAACACAACCTTCTGTATTTCACATCCTCTTCTTTAGTCTTGAAACGAAGATACTTTCCTAGCAATATTTGTATCCCGATGTCCCTAGTTTGTCATACTTCTTTTATAAGCACTCTTTTTTAAAAAGAAAAAAACGTTCCAAACTTTATCAACATTTCCTTAGCGTTCAGAACCTGTGGTATTAACTGCACTTTTTGGCCACTTGTCACACTTCAGAGCCTGTGGTATTAACTGCACTTTCTGGCCACTTGTCACACTTCAGAACCTGTGGTATTAACTGCACTTTCTGGCCACTTGTCACACTTCAGAGCCTGTGGTATTAACTGCACTTTCTGGCCACTTGTCACACTTCAGAGCCTGTGGTATTAACTGCACTTTCTGGCCACTTGTCACACTTTTTGCACTGCCTGACGTAGCACGTTTGTAGTATCTAGTTTCGTTTGGTACTTGTTACTCCGCACTGTTTGCCTCCATTTTATTTAGTGTTTTATAAATCTTTATTTTCATCCATTGCATGCTTCTTCTCTCCTGAATCTGATATGCTACACATTTTTTCCATAGGAGTATTAAACCTTGTCCTCTACGTCCGCAGTACAAGTCTAGGTAAGTTGTTCCTTCAGTTTCTTCGTAAACTCTCTTATGTAAGTAACTCAAGACGTTTAATTTATTGTGTATCGTTAAATATATCCTCTGGTCCAGTGTAATTAAAAAATTAAAATGCTTGCTTCGGCAGTTTTTTGATGTATAGAATGTCTTTAGATGAATTAGTATTACAGAATATATTATGCATTTATGTTGCATATATTAACTTCATAATTTTATGTCACAATATCGTCTGGATATAATTATTCGAGTATTATTCAGGTGCATCATGTTTCACGGAAAACTGAAGAATTATCATTGTAACAAAAAGTTTAAAAAGTTATGATTGAAATTTGCTCATTCAACCTAAAAGTTATTCTTAACCCAAGTAGTTTGCTAACTCGGGAAAGACGTGTTTGACAACGGTGTGTGTGAGTGAGAAGGTTAGTTACGATTGCGAACGATGCCAATCACCACGTGTTTATTTTGTAAAAAAAAATCGCTCTTAAACTGATATTATTTTATCTTTTGTGATTTTGAGGAAAAGTTTTTGTATTTAGATCTTAATTTAAAAACGTACTAAAAATGAAAATAATAGCAATAAAGAAGAGCACGGAGAGATTTGAATCAAACAAGGCTTGAAAAATAAAATGTTATCGGGGCTTACACCGTTATCCCTAACACAGCAAACACTGGATTTTGGAAGATTTGTGAGATGTATGTTCAGCAAGAAATAGAAAATAAGAGCCCAAAAGAAAGTTTTTAAATATCAAATGCAATACTATACATAAATCCTTCTTTGTCCATTTTGTGGAAGAAATCTACGATGTGCACGAGCTAATAATAACGTGGCCACGGCCGATACCCTGATCTTGACAGATCGGTGGAGGCGCAGGTCTGTGGCCGAAAATCGCAACTTGGGATTCAAATAAATGCAAGGTGCGCGCTCAGGTTCCACATAGCGGTTCGTCACCATATCGAACGCGTCACTGGCTAACTCTGCTAGTCCCAGGGATTGATATTCTTCCAAAAGAAAATCGCAGATATTTTACGTACCCTTAATCATAGCCACTAAAAGTCTTCCATAATCTTTCACATTGACTGACTGGTTTACATCAGCGACAAAACCCAATAGTTAATATAGTTTCTTTTTTCCTTATTTATTTACTATCCCTTTTATTTTTCCCTTTCGTCGCACCCTCCCATTGGCACAGCAGCATGTCTGTGGACTTGTACTGCTAGAAACTGGTTTTCGATACCAGTGGTGGGCAGAGCACAGCTAGCCCATTGTGTAGCTTTGTGCTTAACTACAAATAATCCAACAATCCCATTCTTTGCTCTTCTTTTTTCCCCCATTTTATACAACCCTCCCCTTTCTTTTTCACGACTCAAAATAATTACCGTATCTTTTGTACACTTACTCGAAAGAATATTTGTTCCTAAGAGCGACCCCTGAGAGCACAACCGTTAACTTTTCTACATGGGAGAAATCTCTGCTGAGTCCTAGGTCGAAGAGGCAGCTGGATGATTCTTGTGTATCTCTTGTTGACGTCGGTTTACATATCGTACCATCCACATACTGTCTAAAGGCAGAATCAGTACATGTTTACGACAGTTTATTTGTAAAAAAAAATGCTCCAAGAAAACGATCCGTCGGAAGGATTTTGGCAAGCACTTCATAAAAGCATACCTGCAGCGGAGTACAGCTGTTAAAACACAAGGATATCGTGATGAACACATATGTGCTGTAGAAAACAGAGCTACAAGCGAAATGATTTGGATGACTTTTGACACCATACTTTTTCAAGCCAACTTTTCGTACACGATGTTCTAACTTGTTCATTTACCTGTACAGGTAATGTTTTACATTACAACATGTAATCGTTATTGAGATAATTTTGTAACGTTCTTTAGTTAACCTGAGCAGATTGTGTTTCAGGGAACTTCTCCAGACAGCTGTAGTATTTGTTCTTTAACTTATGTTCGCTGTTTACTTCATATTGCTCTCAAACCCATGAATAACGACGCCCTACAATCATACACATTTTAATGTCTTTTTGCTTTTTTGCACTTATGAAAAGATTAACCGTGTCTATGCTTAAATTCCTTTTTCCTCAAGAGTTTGACTCCCAGTGGTTCATGGTGAGTCTAAATGCTTATAATGCAAAAAACCGGGATACCTGTGGTGGGCACAGCACAGACAGCCCATTTTGTAGCCTTGTGCTTAACAACAACTAAACCTCGAGTGTCCAGAAGCAAAGCTAGAGATTGTGAATATGTAGTGTACCTCGATAGATAGTTTGCGGATTTACAACGCTGAAATTCGGTATTCGATTCCCTGCAATGAACAAAGCAAAACTACCATATTGTGTAGCTTTGCGCCAAAAAACAACATATAACAATGTGTATACCTTATTTCTGTCCCTATTTCTGTGTGTTTCACCAAATTACTTTTGTAAAAAAAATCATAAAGTAAAAGTAGTTACTGAAAATAACTGTTATATTATGGAAATCGCTGAAGAGCTGAGAATGTTTAACTTGTTCAATAGAATAACTACATGGAACTCGGAAACAACAATTCATAAGACCACAAAGCGTATGTTTTCTTAATTCTTCTGTATGAAACTGTGATACATCCTACAAGTTGTATAAGCTTAATTCCTATACTTATCATATACAATGTATTAATGTAGTATGTCTGTGATTATTGTGTTAATCATGCCTGTCAGCCTTATATTAATATACGTCGATATTGTGTTAATCTGCCAATGTTATGTTACGGTGGTATCTGTCAGTATTGACCCCCAGTGGTTCAGTGGTAAGTCCAAAGACTTGTAACGCTAAAAATTGGGTTTCTATACTCGTGTTGGGCACAGCACAAATAGCTCATTGTGTAGCTTTGTGCTTACCAACGGACAAACATATAAACAAAAAAAAAAAACTGCCAGTATTGCGTTGATGTATAATGTGTCAGTCAGTCTCGTGTTAAAATAGTATGTGATATTATGTTAACCTAGTATAACTGTCAGTATCGTTAAAATCATAAATAATATTCAAAGTTAAACTGGTACACAATTAAAAACATTTTATTTAGGCCTATCTATGGCCTTCAAAAAGTTTGTTTACGTAACTGTGTACGAATCATACGTTCAGTTATTGTGAATTGGCGCTTGTTGTATTATTGCGTCATGTTACTAGAACCTTCTAAGTTTTCTCGTTGTTTTGATTGAGTATTACTGCGTCATAATATCTGGTAGTGTGTAGAACGTTCTAGGCCTCGGTCAAGCTATAAATACGCGTACAAACTATAATTCAAGTTAGTAAGATAGATAAAGTTAGATAGATAGCTGGATCGTGTGGGTTTAACCATAGAGAGAGAGTATAATGGTGTGTTTTAAAGTGAAATTATCACAGATGATATTGTAACAACAGAATAGAGAAGAAGAATAAATCTTGTCAATTGTGTTCTAAAGTAACTGAACCGGCTTATGCTGATTTTAACGAAAAAAGACGATTATTTAAAGCTTTGGATACAACTGTAGTAATTAACTGTCTAACGAACATTTGTATATACATTTGACTTCTTTTAATACACTATTTTAAAAAAGTAGACTGTGTGTGTTTGTTTATTGTTGAAATTGTTCGCCAAAATGTCAGACACCTACTGTAAAGAATCCGGTCCATACATACATAAAAACCTGACAGTTGTATATATCTCAGGTCTGTGTTAATGTAGTGGAGCTATCGGCATTATGTTGGTGTGTTATGTAGCATATCAGTTAGTACTGTATGAATGTTATAAACATAGTACACAACAATGCTGATAGAGTACTGTATTAACACAGTACTAACTGATATACAAATCTATCAGCATTGTGTACTGGTGCACTATGTAGTATACCTGTCAGTACTGTGTTCATGTGGTATACATAGTACACAACAATGCTGATAGACTGCCTGTATATCTGTCAGTACTGTGTTAATGTAGTATACTCATTTCTGTGTTAGTGTAGTATGGTTGTCAATACTGTTTTAATGTAGTGTATCTGTCAATACTGTTTTAATGTAGTATGTTAGTCCTAGGTTATTACAGTATGTATTCTGACCTCAAGTGCATGCTTGTATTGTCACAAGTAACTGATCTATATTTCTATTTCTTCACGTGCTATGGATATTATAGTAATTACGTTAAAGAGGCTTAAGAAATGCATAAATACTTGACGAATGCCTGAGCATCATGTACTGTAGTTCTTGAAGCTGTGTTTAATTTGATTAGTTTGTCATCCGTTTGTTTGTTAATTGTTTACTTTGTCATTTTACATGCTAACAAGAAACAAAGCGAATAATCTATTGATAACAAATATTCTACCACAGTATAGTACCCAATAATGAATCACAGAATTATTACACTAATTATCCACTCTTCCATCTTAATATAGTACCCAATAATGAATCACAGAATTATTACACCAAGTATCCACTCTTCCATCTTAATGTAGTACTAATAATGAATCAAACAGAATTATTACACTAAGTATCCACTCTTCCATCTTAATATAGTACCCAATAATGAATCAAACAGAATTATTACACTAATTATCCACTCTTCCATCTTAATATAGTACCCAATAATGAATCACAGAATTATTACACCAAGTATCCACTCTTCCATCTTAATATAGTACCCAATAATGAATCACAGAATTATTACACCAAGTATCCACTCTTCCATCTTAATATAGTACCCAATAAT
>NW_013667553.1:60416-61289 GCF_000517525.1 Limulus polyphemus
AGCTTTCTCTAACTCTTGCAAGTCTACCAGTTTATTCCCGAGAACAACTCCCACCGTCTAGCTTTCTCTAACTCTTGCAAGTCTACCAGTTTATTCCCGAGAACAACTCCCACCGTCTAGCTTTCTCAATAACTCTTGCAAGTCTACCAGTTTATTCCCGAGAACAACTCCCAATTCTTTCAACAAATATTACCCATCCATTTTCTGCAAGCCATTCCTTTTTCTCACACCGAAATGCATATTCCTCACATAGGTTACGTCCAAACGAGCCGTGAAAGGATGTAGTAGTTTGACTTCCAATTTGTGTATGTATAAATCTGTATATCAACCTGTTTGTCACTTCTTCCTCTCGAGAACTAAAGTGCTTGGTTTTAACAAAGCTCAGTGGAAATGGTGTTGATGAGGTTTTTTCTTTTTTCAAAAGACTACTTTTGTATAATCTTTTGTCATTATGGTCTGAACTTAATATAAAATTAGGACATAAAACCGAAGTTTCTGCTAGTTTTTGCGTTTCGTAAAGAGTGTCTGTTGATTTGTTAAACGCTGATTGTAACAAAGCAACTTCAATAACTACATAAAATTAATCCTCACAGATACTGATTTGATAATACCTGGCGTGCATGTATGTGTGTAGGAAATCTTTTTTTGCCAGAGGGGCGACTTTCAATGAACCTGAAATTATTAAATAATAGCTGGAGTACTCGTCTCCTGGACGAAAGTTATGTAAATTCATGATTAATGAAAGGTTATCTTAGGACATAAAGTTGCTTCCCTAACATGTGATTGTAAATAAAATAATAATAAAAAAAAACTACCAATAAAAACTAGCAAAATAACAAAATAATGAAACTAGCAAATTTGCATGTATCTCTT
>NW_013667553.1:62289-68165 GCF_000517525.1 Limulus polyphemus
TAATAATGGATCAAAGAAATTTACTCCCCGCCAGTTTTATAATAGACACTTCCAGATCCTAATGAGATTTTTAATGATAAAATTTGCCTCTGTTTAAGTTTATTTATCTTGGTGCCTTAACGCTAAAATAAATCGGCTGTCTTTATTACTTTCTGCTCGTTCGTTTATCTTCCTACCTCCCTAAAGTCTCCGAAGAATGGTAGAGTCCAACAAGGCAATCAATATGAGCTTTCCTTCTCTCACGGCTCAGCATCATGCTGTAGAAACCCCTTCCCATTCTGTTTGCAGTTTCTAAGATTACCGCATCACAAAATACAGCCAATAAGGCGGCTTTGCTGCTGTTTTAAATAGGTTTATGGTACTTCTCTAATGAATGAAAATATTTTAAAGATTTCTACGTAGAAAAAGTGATTTAACAGTTACTGAGAAGGTTCGTGATCCTGGGATGAAAATGCACCGAGGCAGGCACCACGATTATTACGGCTGTTACAGCAGGTAAGTTGGTGTTCGCCACTTTAAGATGGTCTTTAATGCCACCTGAGAGACTTGTATATTGAACCAATTTCTAAAGAAGCGCTGTAACAGGCACAATAAAGTTTCTTACTTGTGTTTCCAACTCTACTGTTAGGAGCTAACATGCGTGTGTGTTACCCATTGAATTCCGAAAAACCGTTTTACTTAATCTAAGAAAAAATTTATTTTTCCTAATAAGTCGGTAATAAAGAAACGGAGATGTGTTTTAATACATATCAGAAGTTAAAATTATCAGTTTTGTTTATTCTTTTGGAAGTATTTTTCTACTGAAGTAAAACAAATTCTCAATCTTTTTTTTTCTGTTTCTATTTAACCTGAATGCTTTAAAGTTGGCCTAATGTCTACTTGAAAAATTCTTTAATGTTGTTTTCTAAAATTTATTGCAAACATTCTATCGTAAGCGTACTTTTTTACTATAAAGCACAATTATAAAGTTGTATATATGAAGCACAATTATACTGTAAAGGATATGTTTTACTTTTTTTCACACTTCAAGTTTTACAATATGTAAAATGTGAATGTTATCATTTCGCGAATACAAGGCTTTTATTGGATAGTCTTAAATTTTTAGACAGTGTTAAGTTTACGGATTTACAATGCTAAAATCCGGGGTTCGATTGCCCGCGGTGGACACCGCGGATAGCCCATTGTGGCTTTGCATTAAAACAAACAAACCTAAATCTTTACAATGGCTTGTCGATCTCGAAGAATACGTAAAGAAGAAAATTACGGCTCATTCTTTTTGTTTTGTAGACTGAATGGTATTGTTTTGTTAATTCAATATCACCATGCTACAAGAATGAGATTGGAAAGGACACTTACCCAGATGTCCATATAACAGAAGGCTCATTGACGTGAACGCGTATTCCAGGTGCGCTCCCATTACCGCGCAACGCACATCGTTTTCCTGACACCGCGTTCTTCTTTTTTTTACCGTAAACTCTGTAATGAAATAGTAGCAAAAAACGCCCATAAAAACCGGAACATTCAAAACTGAAAGGATGTATCTCCCCGTGGACCCAATGAACCTCCATACAGCATTTGTTGTAGATCCATCCACCATGCAATTACGTCATAAAGTATTTCTTTTGTGAACGTGAATGATAAGATAGGAGAAAACAAACAAAATAACGAGCTCCCTTCGTCAACGGCTAACAAAATAAATAACACGATACCGATAGATAACCAAAAATTATTATTTGAGAACAAGTCAAAAAGTATTTTTAAACATAAACGTCCATAGCATCGTTGTTTTAACTTTCCAGAAAATTGTTTTTTAATTTGACTTGAGACAAGGGAAGTTCAGTGCTTTCAGTACGTTGAAACGTATGACACTTCCTCCCCTTTAATTATAAACTGAATGCTCACCTATTTAATATATTGTAATGGGGAATTTGTAAAACGTGGAATCGCCGAAAATTGGCCAAAACCCTGCTTGTCGATTTCTTATTTCAGTGAGGGATGTGAACGTTAGGCCTATTGACCAAAAGTGTATTCCTTCTTCAGCACGTGATACAACATTTTACGTTAGGCCTATTGACAAAAAGTGTTTTTTTCAACACATGATTCAAAGTTTTTACATAAATGTACACCTTCTTCAACACGTGATTCGACGTTTCACAATGGTGCGCTTCATGCATGTTGGATTCACATACATACAAAACTTGCAACGTTTGTTTAAGGCTATGTAGGCGAACACTTGTGTAGTCGGGACCAGTGACAGGCCTCAAGGGACAAAAACTTGCTAATTCATCCGTGTGATATAGCGTTCTTCGAACCTCCTGTTCACTTTGAGGGAAATCAGTGTAAACAAAACATACCACACCAGAAATTAAGGGTGTTGTCTTTCGAATTCGAGTTGAACTCGTAATTGAATATCCCCTATTGTATGTAAATACATACGTACCAGATTAACGGAGACGTCAAAACTTCATTCGAAAACTACAAATCGTATACTATGATGAAATCTAGCATGATATCACTGCGCATGCGCAGATTGGTATTGACTATCCCCATATTTTGGGTTATTTTGAATGATTCCATGTTTCACAAATGCGCATTACGGTGAACTTGTAATCCTTTCCATTGGGTTTCAAGTTGTCATCACGAAGTTGTCTTCGTGAGAAGAGTGAAAACTAGCCCCATTTCACCTAGTTGCAAAATATCACTGTGATGAAAGTGCGTGTTCTAAACTTCTAAGGTATTTATCGGTTTTGCTTAGAAATATCTTTGAAAAACAAATTGTACTCTGTACAGACAGTAGAATCCAATAGATAAGTTAAATAAAGATTCCAGACACTAAGAATTCTTTCTAAAAAAAAAACACATCGTAACTCACAATATCTACGAATGTTTCACGGATTTGCTTAACGTCTTCGTTTTGTATATCCTAGTGTGTTGAAGCCGCTGTTTAAAGCCATTAGTGCAAGTAATGTATCGGGACACAGTCGACACTTAGCGGGAACGAAAATAAAACTGTCTTCCGCAGTGCTCTCCCGTTCAAAGTCCCACCACCCACATCAACCCCGCGTGCAGTCGGTCTTCCTGTTTGGGTCAGCTGCAAACAGCTGTTTCTTGTTCTTTGTTTAATCTATTTCTTGCTGCACAAACAAAATTCGCCGTTAGATCATTCCGAACGTTTGCATTGGGCTTGTGATTTTACTTGTAGCAATGATTTTGAACTTCAAAAACCTCGTTAAGTCTGTTGTAGTTGTTTTATCTAATAGTATTAAAAAAAAACATTTTGTCGTCGTTTTTAGTCTTTTGAAAAGTGAAGATTATTGCTTTATTTTTGTATTTGTTTCTGCTTGTATGTAGCTCAATCAATGCTGTCAGTGCAGGTTTGGCTTCTGCACAGCAACCAAATCAAATGTATTCTAAAAAGTAACACCAGGAACAAAAATGTAGCTACAGCGTGAAAAGGTATTTATATCGTCGAAACATAATTATTTTCTGTCTAGGCGATTTTAACCGTTTCGTAGTGTACTATCAAAAGGAATGTAAGCATAATATCCCTTGAGATTTTAATGACATTTTGACAATATTTGCTTTTTAATTATTCAGAAAACAGACAAAAAGAACCGCGTGCATGTCTGTGATTTCTATTCGTAATACAAGGAACCACTTCTTTTCTATGTGGTTTTTTGCTAACTTGGCTCATTAAAAAGATGCGCACGTGGATAACTAAGTAATAATACCCAGGTGCACACCTTCAGAGTCCACTTAATATGTGTGCAAAATTTCAGGTTTCTTTTCTCTTGGAGCTATGGCGTTCACACACAGACTAACAGGTACGTCTTTTTATTATTATTATTATTATAGATGACAATTATGAAATATCAGATGCTTTGAACTTGTATAAAATCAGGAATAATATAAAAAAAGGGGGTGATTATTATGATCATTTTTGTATGGGTTATTCTGGCTTCCAATCTTGTATAATACATATTCCCAAACTAATCGTACGATTTAGCATTAGTAACTTTACAGAGATTTAAGTGTTTGTTACCTCTAATTTGGTGTTCAATAAAAAGTTGAATCGCACTTCTACAACACAACAGTCGAAATGTGAAACTTATAAATCGAAAAGGAAACAAAAAGTTTAAAATACCGAATGAAATATTAGCTTAGTTATGACTTAGATACTGCACAGCTGGCATGTCCGTTCTCTGTCATTTCTTCAGTATGTAAGTGGAAAGAAACTTCAAGCCCCGGCGTCAAAATTAGAACCATTAGCATATTTTTAGCTGGTGTCAAATGAACTAACATATCTGTATCTTTATAAGGCTAGTTTATACATGTGAATCTATAGAGCAAGATGTGGTGTGAAAGTAACTTTTACGAACTGTGAAATCAACTAAAGCCTCTAAATATCTCGATGTGACCTTTGACCAGCAACGCCATAAATATATATGCTCGAACTTGTGAAACATCTGATATTTCTAGATTAGCGCAGATAGCACATTGTATGTAGCTTTACAATAAAGCAAACTTCTAAATTTGTTTGTTTTGAATTTCGCGCAAGCTACACGAGGGCTATCTGTCCCTAATTTAACAGTGATAAACTAGAGGGAAGGCAGCTAGTGAACATCACTTGCCGCCAACTATTTGGCTACTCTTTTACCAACGAATAGTGGAATTGACTGTCACATTATAACGAAAACGACCCCACGGCTGAAAGGGGGCGAGCATGTTCGGTGACGAGGATCCGAACCTGCGACCCTCAGATTTCAAGTCGAGCGCCCTAACCACCTGGCCACTTCTAAAGAACTAAACTATTAATATAATTTATTTATTTACCTTTATTTCTGTCAGGTCACTCGTCATCGAAATTGTGGATCTCTGTTAGCTAAATGATCCTTAACGTGTGTAGTCGGTTTAAACTAAATGATCCGTTAACAGCGTGACATTAATCGGTCTTTATTAAACTGAGTGATCCGTTAACAGCGTGACATTAGTCGGTGTTTATTAAACTGAGTGATCCGTTAACAGAGTGACATTACAAACTCTCTAATGTATCTACTTAGATATCTCGTATAGAAACGTAATGTTACTCACAGCGTTTAGTTGTACGGTACGATAGAAACGTTATTTTAAATGTACCTTAACAGGTTGTAAGGAAACTATCTCGGTGGGTCTTTAAAAAAAAAATCTGGACAGTTTCTTCTTTTGTATGGGTTGATACTAATTCGTCTTCTTGTGTAAAGTAATTAGTTTTATTTAAGTTAATTCTCCAATACCAAGTGCTAATATGTGTTAGTGCATAATAGCAAAGATGTGTAGAATTAATTAAATGTGCTTATAAGTGTTGTTAAAATATTGTCTAGAACCAATGTGTCTGTTGCTCGAATCGCACTTTTCCGTTGTTCTTAGAAAAGGGGTTCACGCCATAAAAATGATTTATTTAAATAGTGTTCCGACTTCTACTGTGTTCGTTGTGTCCCAGACGGCCTGATGAGCTTTGTATTGAGAAGAATGCGTGGTCAGAAATGGATATGACTGACATGGTGTGGTTGAAATACTATTACACACTCTACTGAATAAAGAATGCAGTGTTAAAAATATAATAATAATAATGTCTTATAAGTGTAATCAACTGTCATTATGTTGTACAGAGATCCTTAAAGCCAATGTGATTGTTTTTTAGAATTGTACTTTTCCTATGTTAAAATATTGTTTAAGATACTCTAGTTTCAGTTGAATGAAGTACACTAGTTTCTCTGGTTTCAGTTGAACTAATTATCCAAGTTTAGTTAATCTGGTTTCAGTTGAACCAGTTATCTAAGTTTAGTTAATCTGGTTTCAGTTGAACCAGTTATCTAAGTTTAGTTAATCTGGTTTCA
>NW_013667553.1:69073-72025 GCF_000517525.1 Limulus polyphemus
AGTTAATCTGGTTTCAGTTGAACCAGTTATCCAAGTTTAGTTTCTCTGGTTTCAGTTGAACCAGTTATCCAAGTTTAGTTTCTCTGGTTTCAGTTGAACCAGTTATCCAAGTTTAGTTTCTCTGGTTTCAGTTGAACCAGTTTTCCAAGTTTAGTTTCTCTGGTCTATTGAAACACTGCATTAACAAAACAAACAAGTAAAGAAAACTTTTCAAAAAAGGGGAAATAAATGTAAGGATGGCTAAATATAAATCTTTCAAAAACAATGCGAAGATTGTAGAGATGACATTTGCATCATCCATACATAATAGCAGATGTCATCTCTATCTTGTTTGCATTGTTTTTGAAGGAGTAATATTAGCCATCGATACATTTACTTCTTTTTTTCGAAAGTTTTTTTTTCTTTACTTGTGTATGTATTGTATTTTAAGTACTCAACTGGTATTGATTTTCGAACGTTCTTTCCATAAATAACTTTTATTTTAGAATATGTCTGCAATCTTTTTTTAATTGTAGTCAGAATTTTTTTTTCGGTATCGATGATGTTTCGCGGACGTTTCGGAGAAATATGAACTTGAGTTTTACAATACTTAACATGTATTCATTTCATTCTATTTGCATGTTTACATGACGAAGACACGAAATTAATAAACCTCAAAAAGGTCAGTAACATATCCTGCCAGCTAAAATTTATTTTTCTCGAGATTATCACAGCTCAGTTAAATAGCGAACAATGGGTTCGTGTTATACTCCTATACAACCTTTTTACTCGGTTACGCCAAAGTAGCCCCTAATAGTTCAGCGGTAAGTTTGAGGGGGTATAACGCTAAAAACCGGATTTCGATACTCGTGGTGGGAAAAGCGTGGATACTCCATTGGGTAGTTTTGTGCTTAACAAGAAACGACAAAGTAGTTCCACAAAGAGTATGAACATTCTACGACAAAGTAGTTCCACAAAGAGTATGAACATTCTACGACAAAGTAGTTCCACAAAGAGTGTGAACATTCATTTGTCTTCGATAGATTTTGAATATTTGTTTCATGAATTCGACTCTAGTTACTACCTGTATTATACACTTTCTTTAAAAAAAAAAGTTTTTGTACACGTATAGAAGTGGTTAGACATCAGTGGATTTAACTTGTGTAGATGGCACGTTCAACGTTCTTGGTGACATACTTATCTGACTTGTTCCATATACATCATACAGTGATTCATTGCAAATCCTATAAATGTAAACTAAAAGCTCTATCTTTAGATGTCGAAATGGGGGTTCCTACCTGTGACTTGCTTCGTGTGTTTAAGTACGTAAGGAATTTCAGGCGTTTCTGACTTTCGTTTTATTCTCCACTGAATCATATTTATCTGACAATTCGTGATCTGTATGGAAAGAAAACTTGAATGTATATTTTTGCACTTGGGCATTTGTTATCTGTAGAAAGAATGTATTGCTTTATATTTATATACGGTATGGTAGTGTGTTTTTCTTCTTCCCTGCTTGGTACGCAAAGTATTAGTCATATTGATATTAAAGATCACAAAAGTAAACTGTGTTGCAATCGACACATTGATAGCAAAGATCACAAAAGTAAACCGTGTTGCAATCGACACATTGATAGCAAAGATCACAAAAGTAAACCGTGTTGCAATCGACACATTGATAGCAAAGATCACAAAAGTAAACCGTGTTGCAATCGACACATTGATAGCAAACATCACAAAAGTAAACCGTGTTGCAATCGACACATTGATAGCAAAGATCACAAAAGTAAACCGTGTTGCAATCGACACATTGATAGCAAACATCACAAAAGTAAACCGTGTTGCAATCGACACATTGATAGCAAACATCACAAAAGTAAACCGTGTTGCAATCGACACATTGATAGCAAACATCACAAAAGTAAACCGTGTTGCAATCGACACATTGATAGCAAACATCACAAAAGTAAACCGTGTTGCAATCGACACATTGATAGCAAACATCACAAAAGTAAACCGTGTTGCAATCGATTTTATTCAAGGTTTCTGAGTTGAGACGCCCACCTGCGTTGTATCGATGGCAACAAGAAACAACGAGCTGTACACTACTGTAAACGATTTCTTGTAATGTGATTTATGTATTTTTTTAGTTTAGTTGATGGATTACTTAAAATGATCGATGAGCAAATGTAAAGAGAAAGTTCAAAAGAATTATTAACTGATGTGTATAATTGTGTATATTGAATAATAAATTATCTTGATTTGGAGCGTGTTCAGCTACACAAAATGTCTATTACGAATATTTGCATCATCTGGAATAGTGTGTTGAGGCGAAAGTAAAGTAATAAACAACGGATATGATTTTCTAAGATATGCAACTTTTCAGTGGAGTGACACTTTGTGACATGTAAGTGTGTAGAGTGACACTGTGTAATATGTATGAAATTTTCGGAGTATAAATCTTCCTAAATAACTTCCATTCGAAGGAAAATATT
Organism: Limulus polyphemus; assembly: GCF_000517525.1. Taxonomy (NCBI): domain Eukaryota; kingdom Metazoa; phylum Arthropoda; class Merostomata; order Xiphosura; family Limulidae; genus Limulus; species Limulus polyphemus. The sequence continues at coordinate 71,548 of NW_013667553.1, forward strand.
GCATAACCTCGAATTGAATTTATAGATTGTTTCCCTCTGTGTAGCTTGTTTTAAAGTGAGGGAAGATATAGTCATCTTCTTCCAAATAAAAATGAATCCATATAACGGTAAGGCCAGCTTCTTAGTCACTTTAAAATTTGTAAAGGTCAGCATTTTTGTAACAGAACTGTCAGATAATAATGTCGCGAAAAAAAAAAACGTTCATCACGTATAATAGTTAAACGAACCGCCTAAACGTCACGTTGGTGTAGCCTATATAATGTGCAAAGTTTAGTTTACTTTAATCCCTTATAGTGATGGCACACGACGAGATACACATTCGGCATGTAATGCTGTTTGAATACAAGAAGGGGAAACAAGAATATCAAAGAAGTTTATGGAAATGTTTTTTATGTTCGTAAGTGTCAACGATGGTTCAGCAATTTTCGTTCAGGTGACTTTAGCCTTAAAACTGTGATGGCATGGGCGACATGTTGGA
>NW_013667553.1:72567-77619 GCF_000517525.1 Limulus polyphemus
TGATGCTCTGAAGACGCTTGTTGAGTCTAACCCACGGCAACACACTCGTGAAATGGCCCTGAAATTCCACGACTCTCATGAAACAATATGTAGACATCCAAGGAATATGGGAAAACTCCTTAAAGAAGGTGTTTGGGTGCCTCACGAACTCTACGATGATAATCGTTTCCAACGTGTGAACGTTGCTTCGTCTCTTCTGGCGCGTAAACAATTTTTGGACAGAATTGTCATCGGTGATGAAAAATGTATTCTCTATGCGAATATTAAACATAAAAAAACAATGGCTCAGTCCTAGACAAAAACCACTTCTGACCCCAAAACATGGACTTTATCCGCAGAAAGTGATGCTTTGAATTTGGTGGGACATCAAAGGAGTAATTCATTTCGAACTCCTCAATCCACAGCGAACTCTCAATGCAGAGATCTATAGTCAGCAACTGGAACGTTTAAATCAAGCCCTTAATCAGAAACGCCCTTCACTCGTCAATCGAAAAGGTGGTGTTATTTCCCACAACAATGCACGTCCATATGTGGCACATTTGACGCAACACAAGATTATAGAGTTGGGTTGGGAAGTTCTCCCCCACCCATCAGATTACCATCTTTTTCGTTCGCTGCAACACCATCTTAATGGGAGAATTTATGCAAATGTGGAAGGTGTTAAAGAGGACATCGATATGTTTTTTGTTTCAAAGCCAAGTGATTTCTTTAATCAGGGCATTAACAACCTTCTGTTTTCACAATAAGCACATCATCATCTTAGATAAACTGTTAAACAAGAGGATGTTAAAACTAAATGAGTACGTGTTCTTAGAGGCACAAATAATTGGTATGTAGCTTAAAACTTGCTCGCATAATGTCATTCGTTGCCATTTTAGATACTTTTAACTTGTGCAAGTCAATATATTTTTGGAGTCGTGACTGTTATGTGGAAAAGTTAAAAAGGTAACTTTAGTTACACAGTTTAATTATAAAAAAAAAAAAAAAAAAATAAGAAAATTTTACTATTGTTTTCTTCACCCACATCGACTTTAATCATTGAGTATTTGTTTTTAAATCCCCACTATACAAGTTACATTTAATGTTAGTAATTAATGTAATAATTTGTGATTTACTTTTTGAACTTGTATATTTTGTTCTTGTATATTCAGTTCATGACGAATTCTCGATTATTCCAAAGCGAATTATTCCGCGAATTGCTCTGGCTTGAGGATTATACAATTGTCCGTATAAATAATTGTTGAATACAACAAGAATAAAACACTCCAAACTATGTAGGGTTTAAACTCTCACAGCAGAGTGTTTTAGGACAACAACAGGCTTGTAAACTTCTTCTCAACTTTTAATCACACTTTAAAGTCGATGACTGTCTTCATGAGAAAGATGACCAAAGAAACCACAGTAATCACACTTGACCACATACTCCTCAATCTTCCAATGCAGCTCCAGTGAACGGCTTTGTCTTTGGTCTACTTAAACGTGGTTTGAAAATCGATGACCACGTATAGTGGAGGATCTGTGTGGGGTATTTGTTAACATCTGTGGTCTAAGATTGACCTAAAAATTATTCACAGAAGCTTCTTAAGGTGAAAGTTGAGGTGTCCAACAACACCACGTAATTAATCACGAGAATTGCAGGACCCGGAACATCATTTTTATAAAGTGCAATTATAAGCACGTTATCTAGCACTAATACGTTTATATGACTGATGGAGACTTTTATATGTATTGTAAAAAGCACTTACTATGTTTTCGTATACTTTTACAGAAACATGCTTCAATTTTCAACTTATAAAATCCAAAACCCCGCGGCGCATCGAAATATATGCATTTAGTAGTATTTAAAATAAACTGGGATTGGCGAAAATTTCTAAATATATTTCCAATATCTCGACATAAGATTAACTTTGCAAAACTGTTTAGAAATGTATGTAGCTTCGCGTTAATGACATAAATTTGTTAAGCTCTAACACTGTCTCTTTTGATCCCTTTAAAACACTTGCAGGACGTGAATGTCTCATATTACAGCTAATTAAATAATGTTTCATGGTTGATGGTAGAGAACATAACGCTCCGGTAACAGCAGTCAATACCCTGCTATAGCTTTGTTCAAAGTCCTCATAACGCCAGTTACCATCTCTGCGTGCGAGAATGGAAATGAAGAGACTAAAACTCTTGTGAATATGTCTGTTTTTGTTTAGTTGTTTCAAATATTCGCGCAAAAATACATAATGATTTTCTGTGCCTGTCGTCCCTAATTTTGAGCTGTATAACTTAGAGGGATGGCAACTAATCATCAGCACTCGCTTCCAACTCTCAATCTATTTTTTGTCTGACAGGATAGTGGGATTTGACCATCACTATTATAGTGCATGGTCTAGCGCTCTAACCAGTAGGCATTGCCCGGTCTCATTTAATTGGTCTGTAGAGTAAATTCAATACGTGTAAACTGTGACCTCTAAACTTCTGGTTTACTAGAATTTTGTTAGTCATCGTATGTATTTTTTACGTAACCTTAATTTCTGATGTAGTTGATGTAGAGCGACTGCCCTACGTCGCCCAAACTACAGTTAATTGGTAATCTACAAATGTGTTCCTGTAACCATGGTAACAGTATGGCTGGGTTAACAAAACATTGATTATTGGAAAACTTTAATGAGCGCAAGTTTATTACGAATTTAGAATGTCTCTCCATATTCTATGATAAAACAAAACGGCGAATATGTTGTATATATATAATAAGGGTTAGGACATTCTGTCAGTATATTAAGCTATGAAAGAAGAACCCAGCCGAATAAATACGATAAATTTCTTGTTTTCCGTGTATAACTTTTGATATCGTATTTTCTCGGTCATTATGGAAGGATCTCACCTCGCTCCTGGACAATCCAGAAGTAACCAAAGTACCTTAATCAAAATTTAGTAACGCTGAAACTGTTATTGTGATGTACGATTGTTGATTTAATTTTACTATTAAAACTGAAAAATTATACCTTTTTCCGCTACTGTGATTACTGCTATAGACAGCTGCGGCTTCCGGAGTAGCTTCCTTCTGAGATGCATATGCAGCTTTTAAATGCAAAGCTGTATTTTTGGTGTCTCGTTTTGTTTCGTGTCAGTACGTGACACGAGTCATTCGTTCAGTTGAGTCTTAAAAAAAACTTTGAATCGTATAAATGTCAGCCTCTAAAAGGTTTTGTTTTTCTTTTCAGCCTCGATGACAGTAGCTCAATAAGCAGTGGAATTAGTGACACTATTGCTGAATTCAGCACAGACGACAATATGACGGGGTCCTCGGTTAGCTCCGAGACAAACCTGTACTGCAGCGTGAAGAAGACACAGCGTGACGAGCTCCCGTCTTCATGTGCCCTGCCATCTAGTGTTTCTAAAGAAAAGTCGAATAGTAATCGGAAAGGAATGGGAGCTAACTCTAAAGGATCTTCATCGGGGAAATCAAGTAATGTCAAGAAAACGGACAGCTCAATGCAAACGGAATCCAGTGCTTTTCAGCAGATGTCATCAGCCGCTTGGAAAAAGTACTTGCAGCAACATCAACAGGAGCAGTCTTCTCAAAATGAAGAAGTCAGATCGGGTCATAACAGAACTCGGAACGTGGAGTTGGAATCTGGTAAAATTAGGGACAAGAAGTCCAGTTCTTCGGGGTCGTCCAACAAGAAGAATAGCGTCTGTAACGGATCTGTTGAAAGGTATAATGGTGGTGATGGACATAAATCCAGGCAGAAGGTTCTGATCGCTAGATCTGAAGAAAGTAAACAGCGAAACTTGTTAGACAACGAATACCCTGGTGAAAAGCTGTACCGAAATGGTAGAAGCTCTAGTCCCAAACCTTCCAAAACCGCTCCTGACATGCCATCTCAAGGTTCTCGGGACATGCGGAAGGTGCAGGGATCCCGGCCGTTGGCAGTTTCAGGACCTTCCATGGGCCATAGCATCATTAAAAGACCGACCAGCACGTCCAGTGTTTCATCCAGTGGCAGTGTAAAAAGTAGTGGTTCCAGAGGATATGGAAAAGGGAGCAATACCCTTGATAAAATGATGGAAGTAACTAATAGCAACGAGTGCGACAGTGTAGGTATAAATCGTGCCCTATTTCAGACGTCAAACATTCCAAGTAATGGAGCTCCTTCCTACCAGACAGAGTGCATGCCAAATAATGCTGGAAAAGGATCTGAACGGAAGACGAAAGTTAAAGTGTCCGCTAACACTCAAACCAATGCGCAAGACCTATACATGATTGGTTCTTCAGCACACTCTGACGGCGAGTATAATTCACTTGGACGCAGATCCTCCGCCAAGAATTATGCCCTTATGTCTCCAACCTTAAGTCTACGTGAACGTGTGTACGGCAGTAATCGACCCGTGTTAAGTGGTGCTTCGACACCCAGTTCTGATTACGTCATGCTCCCTGGACTCCATCTTTCTTCAAAAGAACGTTCTCAACATCTCCCAAGATTTTCTTCTCCACTAAAACATGGCGATGGAGATACTGGAAATTATGTCACTTTGGATCATCCGGCAGTGCTTTCTTCCCTGCAGTCATCATCACCTAGTCCTTACGCTTGGCTCCGTTACAGTGGGGGCTCCACTGCTGGGTCGGTTTGTTCTGCACCAGTTACACGAGGATTTAATAACGGAAGCCTTACTGAAGCTGATAGCATGGAATCACTGTCGTCCTTATCGTCCGGCGTCCATGGTCAGGTAAAAACTTACAATCTGTGTCGCCAAATTTTCAGTTGTTAGTTTTTTTTTCCCCCACAAGCTTTATTGTTAATTATCATTGTTTTTAATATATTAGCTAGTTAATTAAAATCTTTAATGTCACATTTAGAAATTAGAGCTAGTCCTAACTACATGCTTCAATGGTTCCTTTTCTAACTGACCAGACGCTTATTGGCATTTTCAGTACTCCTTAATTGCGTTAACTTAATATTAACTTAATACACTAAGTATGACGTTCTTCTAGATTTTCCTGATGAACTATAAGACTATCAGTTTATGTGTGTGTGTGTGTGTGTGTGTGTGTGTGTGTGT
>NW_013667553.1:77660-78953 GCF_000517525.1 Limulus polyphemus
ATATAATATGTATGTCGTTTTTAAAGTTTTCTTCTGAAACAAAAAACTTCTACCTCGCCAGTTACCCTTTTTTTTTTTCCTCATCGTTAAGGTGGAGTAAATAAGGTTGTTTCAGTTTAGAGACCTGCATACTTTAAATTTTGAAGGTCAAGGTCACGGAATAATCGAAATGTTCATACCCTGGACCTTAACAAGAATTTGTTACAGAGATGTCTATTATTTTTGTTAAGTCTCAAATTAATTCTGATATTTTACGGGTTTTTGTCTCTTGGTGCGAACTACAGTTATAACACCTGATCAGTCGTTTGCTATTTGATAGTCAGCCTTTACACCACATATAATCAGGATATGTCAAACTGCTGTCGGTCGTATATATATTCGAGATAAAGCAATTTTGTTCATGGCACTTCAGATGTTATTTTACTGTTTGTTGTCTAGGGGGCGTCCCGATACATGTTCCCACTCTCTCCGGTCAATCCGCTCACCCCATCGCTGTGTGGTTCTTCATCACATTCAAATATTCGAGGAGCCGCTATGCCTTACATGGGAGGTCTGCTATCGAAACTTTCCAATAAGGATGACGAAAGTAAGTGTCAACTTGGTGGATGTAAGAAGAGAATTCTGATTACAACCAGTCGAATAATTTGACTTGCTTACATTGTAATATTAGACATGATTTGGATGTTGTTGTTTTATTATTATTTTTATTTGAGAGAGAGATATATCGTTAAAGGTTATAAAATAACAACTGTCTATAACTTGCTATGTGAGCTTGTTAATTGATTATTTTGTATAAAACTCGTGTTAAAGTTTATATTTTAGTGTTTTTGTTAATCTTGTAATAACATTGTGGAATTTATCAGTTTTTACAATACTGCTGTTAAGAAAGTAAAACTTATCATTGTTATGTAAAACTCCCGGTATTTTCATACAAAGCACTTGTTAAAACGTAGAGTTTAATAGTTCTGTACAAAGATCGTGTTTCAGCTTTGAGTTTATTGTCATTTTAATCTACTCTTAGTATAAGAGTTGTTTACTACGACAATTATGTTTTGTCACGATGTTACAGGAATTGTAGTTCTAAGTTAGTGTAATTGAACTGAACATGTGTGTTTGTGTGATATTTATTACGAAAATACCGAATGATGCGCTGATTATTAGATCTACGTTTTAAGTATTTCACACGTAGTTATGATGATATTGGGTTATTTATTACGAAAATACCGATTGATGCGCTGATTATTAGATCTACGTTTTAAGTATTTCACACGTAGTTATGATGATATTGGGTTA
>NW_013667553.1:79336-95171 GCF_000517525.1 Limulus polyphemus
TCACACGTAGTTATGATGATATTGGGTTATTTATTACGAAAATACCGATTGATGCGCTGATTATTAGATCTACGTTTTAAGTATTTCACACGTAGTTATGATGATATTGGGTTATTTATTACGAAAATACCGATTGATGCGCTGATTATTAGATCTACGTTTTAAGTATTTCACACGTAGTTATGATGATATTGGGTTATTTAATACATTTTTTTTTCATTTTTGGAATTGCTAATATATATACATACTATAATAATAAAAAGATAAGATCTGTTTAGGGTGTAATTCGAACAAACACAACTTCTGTTGTTAACAAGATGAGAATTCACAACATTAATGGTGTGGATTTATAAACAGAATGTTTGTTGTTGTTTTTTTTTGTTTGTTTGTTGTTAAGCGCAGAGCTACACAACAGGCTAATTTTTTTCGTGCACAAGGGGTTATCTGCACTCTGCCCACCGTGGTAATCGAAACCCGAATTTTAGTGTTATAAGCCATGAGACTTACCGCTGAGTTAGCTTGGAGCAAACAGAATGGAAAGTCAAATATGTTGCATGTGAAAATAAAATTTAAAAGACAACTCTACAGTTTCCTTAAGATATTCGTTTTTATTACTATAAAATTTTATAAACATATTTTTTTCAGAAGTCGGTAATCGTTAAAAATGTATACATTTATAATTAAGCGTACATTGCGAGTCAGCGGTAAATTTACGAAGTTACAACAATAAAATCCGATATTCAGTTTATCACAATGGACAGAATACAGATAATCCATTGTGTAGCACTCAGCAAGCAACAAAAGCTTACTTGTATAAAGTATGACTTATTAAAAATATTATCACTTAATATTTCATAATTCTCTTGTGGGTATGAAATCACTTTTTCTGATAAAGGGCCTGAATTCACATCGTCTTTTTTTAGAGTGTATATTGATCGTTGCTAAATAAAACGTTACTAGTATTCTAATCAAATAAATGATCATTTTTCTTATTCCTTTTTAGTGCATGGGTCGTCTCTTTCGCTTGTTTCAACGGCATCGTCATTGTATTTAACGGTAAGCGCAACAATGTGCTGTAAAACTTGTAATGTCATCCACGATTTTATACACAGCAGATTCATGTGTAGCTTTATAATTGAAATAAATAAAACGTAATAATGTATCGTCATTTTGTTTAACGGTAAGCGCAACAATGTTCTGTAAAACTTATTAAAAGTTCACTTCATTCAATACACTTGAATCTGCTATGTATAAAATCGTGGATGACATTACATGTGTAGCTTTATAATTGAAATAAATAAAACGTAATAATGTATCGTCATTTTGTTTAACGGTAAGCGCAACAATGTTCTGTAAAACTTATTAAAAGTTCACTTCATTCAATACACTTGAATCTGCTGTGTATAAAATCGTGGATAACATTACTCTATAGCTTTATAATTGAAATAAATAAAACCTGTAATAATCTAAACGTTATATTGTTCTATAGTGAAAATGAAATAAAGTGGTAAATTTTTAGCTAAAAAAAAAAGAGATAAACATAAAAGTACCGTAGTCTTTTTCTGCTTACTTAGTTTGTGAGAAGGTGAAAAGGAAAGTTAGTTCAATATACACACTTTTGCAAAGTTTGTTTGTCAAAAGTGTAAAATCTGTTTTAAAATGGCTTTCAAAATAACTTGTATTTCCTCGCTAAAAGTAGGTAAGCACAAGTTCAGTAGCGAACGCTGAACTGAGCGTTTGCAACGCGAGCACCTAGCAACCATGGCCAGTGGATTCTTACTTTTATCTTTCGCAAATTTTACTAATTCTAACTCTAGCGGTGAATGAGAGAGCATAGATTAATTTTTTTTTTAAAATACCCTCTCGTTCCAAGATCTCATTTTGCATAGCTCAGCTCAGAACGAGAGAGTGGTCTGGTGTCACAGCTGCCTCCCAATGAAAGTAATGCCAAGTTACTTTATTTTGCTGTGTTTATGAAATATCACCTACTGTTTGAGCTAAAGCAGAATTTTGGCTTCTTTTTTTTCCGTTAAAGCAGCTATGGATTGATATCGTATCTCTCAACATAACGTGTTTGCAAACAGAATCTTACTTCAGAGTTAATGAAATCAATTAAACCGGTTTGCAGATGGCCAATAATACTCGATCCTCGCGTATCTCAGCATTAGTTTTGCGTAAAGACTTAACACATTTTGTGGTCTTCAGATTTAGTGACACTAAAACGTACAAGCAGAATGCATATCACTGTTTTTACTCTAAAATTAGCGGAAGTTTCGAACAAGAGTTCATTGATATTAAACTGTAACAAAATACAGTAGTTTATCGTAATGTCATACAAGGTGCATAAAAAAAAACGTACAACAACGGAAGTGTAGATTAATTTAAATTTTCTTCTTTCGTGGAACTATTCGATTTAGACTGACGAGAAACACGCCCACGAGATCAGAAAGTTGAGAAGAGAGTTGGAGCAAGCTAACGAAAAGGTCGCAACTTTAACTTCTCAACTGACAACCAATGTAAGTTTCAAAAGTTGTTTTTACTATTTATCATTTTTGTGTGAATATTTCTATAATTTATTTTTCGAAAACTTAAATCAAAATGAGATTTATTTCTGCACATCAGAAAAATTACTGCTCCAGTTCTACTAGTTAAGTACGCTGTTGTTTTGATAACTCATTTTGCTTGGCGCATATTATCATCAGCCCTGAAATTCACAAAAAAATGTATAATAAAATCCTTGTGCTCAACTTGTTTCATAGCCATATGATAACACTAGGCCTTCTTTTTGAAGTGGGCTAGGCGTGACCTAGTTCTTAGCATGTTGAACTGTGAGTCTCTAGGTATATGATTGTTCTCTCGTTGCAGTGAAATTACGCTTCGTTCTTTGGGATTGTTGGTGCGTTATAAGAGTGACGGTCAAATCCTACTATTCCGTTAGAGAAGCCAAAGTAAATAGCCCTTATGTGGAGCCTTTCGCAAACATCCGAAACAAATTATTTAGGTTCTTTAAACGTTTGTTTTGTTGTTAAAAACAAAGCTACATAATAGTCTGTCTGTGCGCTGCCCATCGCGGGTATCGAAACCCGATGTTTAGTGTTATAAGCTCTAAGACGTACCGCTAAGCCTTTTGAAATGTAAACTGACCTAACGGTATGTAAGAATTCAACACAGCTATTCCTTTCATAATTCTTTTTTATAATTTTGTCTTTGGTTTATAATACTCAGATAGTTAAAAGGAATCCAGAGAAAATGAGTTAAAAACCATTTAAAGCTACTGTGCTAAAAACTTTTAGGCATAGAAATTCATTACATTGAATAATATTTTATGAAACTGTAAAACATGTATTTAAATGTGTTTGAAAATGATCGAAAACAACATAAAATTAAGTAGTAAACCACTTCTTTGCTGTGCAATTTATCATAGAAATAACTGTAATATTTTAGAAAATTAATCATAGCTTAGTTGTGATAATTATTCGGTTTTACGTTTATTCCTTGTAGTGTTGTGTCGATGTTATTTTTTGTAGTATCTCAATATTCGTTTGGTAAACGACATAGGATGTTTCGTCACCAACTTTTATATCCAACTAACGAAGTTTTAAATTATTATAAACAACGGTTTTTATACTTAAATGTTTGTCAAGAATTAGTTTTTAAAGATGATTTTTTTTAATGCTTGTTAGAGTTGTCATTGCGTATATTTTATCTTGAACATTTGGTTGGTAATTCTCCCAAAAGATGGCGCAGCTGTTCCTCTTCCCATTTTGTAGTTTTGAACTTAAGAATATCTGTCAGTAATTTCTTTTAGTTAAGTTTATTTTTGATGAACGCATTTAATTTAATAATTATGCTGTATTATATTTATGAAAGCATAAAACGGGGGATATGTTCTGAAGTAATTAACTAGTACACACCAACTTCTCATTCATCATGGGTACTACATTAGTGGTAGTAAAATATATTATTAACAATTTCAATGTTATGTTTTGTGTATGTGTGTTCTATTGCGGGAGAGGGTTACATAAATGCTTAGAATACATTATTTGTAAATAACTAGATTTGTGTGAACCAAGTCTCAACACACAGTGACGTCAGGTTAACGACTTTCATATTAGTAAGAAAAATTGCTTGAAATATAAAAATTAAAACTCATATCAGTTGTTTGTACTCTTCTACCTTCTTGTTGTAAAAGAACGCCTTTTTTACATTATTAGTCTTGATAATATTATAAATTCGATTATTACCATATCTTATTAGCATACATTCTTATATCTTGATATGACGGGTTAGAGTTGGAGCCAGCAAACACTAGATTTTTTGCCTTAAATCTTTTTATTATTTTTACTTCAAGTGCATATAAAGACACACAAGTTTATTATGGTCGTTCATCATTAAAACGTGCGTTTATAATGGGCACGTGGTAGCAGTGGGGAACTCAACAAACCCTAATAGGCCTCCGTATATTTAATTACAATGTGTCTCGGTGCTCGCTTTAATTTTCTATGTTAATAAAACTTAACTAGAATCATCACACAAAAATACTAATGTTCTAGACTGAGTCGTAATAGTATTTTGTTTCTACCATCTTTAAACTTGATGTTAGTTCTGATATAAGTGTCAATATATCTCGAAATGAGAAGGACATACTTTAAAAAATTCCCAATCGTAATATGCTACATGATATAAAAATATTATATTTGACAATAATAATAATATGCTACGTGGTATAAAAATATTATATTTGACAATAATAATAATATGCTACGTGGTATAAAAAATATTATATTTGACAATAATAATATGCTACGTGGTATAAAAAAATATTATATTTGGCAATAATAATATGCTACGTGGTATATAAAAAATATTATATTTGGCAATAATAATATGCTACGTGGTATATAAAAAATATTATATTTGGCAATAATAATATGCTACGTGGTGTAAAAATATTATATTTGATAATAATATGCTACGTGGTGTAAAAATATTATATTTGACAATAATAATAATATATTAAAATTTAAACTCGTTATTAATGAGACGAAAGTGTGCCAATGAAACTAAGAAAGGTTGTGTGACGAACGCCTATCATGATCCATTCGCGATGCTTACAATTTTACTCGCAGGATAACAAATATTAGTAAATCACAAGCAAACGTATGGTGCGGACCTAGAAAGAAAAAAAAATTGAGTATAAGCGTATGGTGGTGGTAAGTTACGTGATTGATGTCCTTGATACTTTATAATTATTACATCTTAATAAAACGCAATAAAGGGTCGTGCAGTTGGCCACATTTTAGGGTCATACAGTTGTCGGCAACTTTATACTTCTTAATGAAACAGTAAGTGTGTGTGTGTGTGTGTGTGTATATATATAACTCTATACTTTTAATGAAACAGTAAGTGTGTGTGTGTGTGTGTGTGTATATATATAACTCTATACTTTTTAATGAAACAGTGTAGTGTGTGTGTGTGTGTGTGTGTGTGTGTGTATATATATATATATATATATATATATATACCATCAGTCTTACAATTAGAAGAGTTCCCTAAGCCGTATGCCCGTATATTTTTTAATGAAACAGTAAGTGTGTATATATATACCATCAGTCTTACAATTAGAAGAGTTCCCTAAGCCGTATTCCCGTATATTTTTTAATGAAACAGTAAAGGTGTATATATACCATCAGTCTTACAATTAGAAGAGTTCCCTAAGCCGTATTCCCGTATATTTTGAATGAATCGGGTGGGTATACGCATGTCGCTCAAAATTAAAGTTTGGTATAGGATGTATATCCTCGACTAACCCACTGGACGTACGTTATTATACCTGATTTCTAGATACATAAACGTTGCCTATATGACTATTTGACACTTTTTTGACTAAGGTTTTAATTACGTTAGTGATTAAATAGTCTGTTTGTTTTTTTCCTAACCGCAAAGCTGCACAATAGGCCACATGCGGAGTGCTCATCGTAGGAATCGAACCAAAATTTTAGCGTTAGGAACCTCTACTTTAACGATGAGCTGTTGTCATATAGTGATTTTTTTTCTTCTGTCATTCTGCTTGGTAATATGTAGAAGCCACGACATTTCCTTTACTTTCCTCAAATACTACCCGGAGATGACACTGTCATCGCTTCGACTGTCTGCGCAACAGCCGTCTAGAAACTTGATTTATGGAAGAGTATGTTATAAGGTAATATGTAATCTCCACAAGGACAAGATTCATTGTAAATGTTCAAGACGTACATAATGCTTTCTTATGGTGTAGCTTATCTAAAGCTAGAAAATTTGTCATCTTACGAAATTTAATGTTTTAAAAGAAAAAGCTTAGTTTTTTTTTATAAGACTGAAAACAGCATTGTAATGGTTACTGTGGTAACAGGAAAACTCGTTTTTAACAGAAAGATAGCTCGTGAACACTTTCTTCAACAGAATGGTAGCTCGTGAACACTTTTTTTTCAACAGAGTTGTATAGTAAATTCTAAAAATGAATTAAAGCCAGAAAATAATTCAACAAACCTGTACCTGTAAAACACATTCTTCACGAGAACTGTACTTGCACAGCACATTCTTAGAGCGGGCTGTAGCTGGAAAGCACATTATTTACCAGAACTGTTTTGGAGAGCACGCTCTCAGAGCGGGCTGTAGAGCTGGAAAGCACATTATTTACCAGAATTGTACTTGGAGAGCACGCTCTAAGAGCGGGCTGTAGAGCTGGAAAGCACATTATTTACCAGAATTGTACTTGGAGAGCACGCTCTAAGAGCGGGCTGTAGAGCTGGAAAGCACATTATTTACCAGAACTGTACTTGGAGAGCACATTCTTAGAGGCTGTACCTGTAAAATACATTCTTCACTAGAACTGTAACAAAAAAAACAAAAAAAACTTCAACACAAAAAATATAATTTAGCTTCTACTTTTCTTTACTTCAAAAGATCCTTGTTTCTGAAACGCTCTAATAATGTTGAGTTTACCAAGTTTGGTAACGCTATACGTGCTCATTTTTAAGTTATTACCGAGACATACAAACAAACTGACAGGCGATGCATGACGTCCTACCCACGTTAGTGAAAAACAGCGATCATATAAATCACTAAGCCGATAGAGATGGCTGTGGTTTCATCGTCAAGGCGAGATCGGGTTTGATATACTCTGAATGACTCTTGTAAACAAAGTCACGTTGTAATCATTGTCGTAAAATATACATGCAGTAAATCGATATTATTTACCTTTGATCAACCTATTTTTGTTTAGTATATCCTTCATAGTAATACAAATATAAAGAAGTTTCTTTTAAATGAAAGTGAGAAAGAGAAAAGCGATCTTTTGATGATATTTTTTTTAATTGTTATTAGTTGTTGTTTTCGTAGTGCAGAGCTACAGAATTGGAGAATCGTATTACGGATTTTAGCGTTGTAAGTCCGCATATCAGCTAAACGACCAGGTCATAGATCCTAGGGATCAGGTATATCCGACCTTAACTTTGAACCACTTACTAAAAGGCAGGAAGCCAGTCAGCACTACCTTCCGCCACAGAAGATTGATTGTCACTCCTATAATACAGCTGAAAGTTTCGTTTGGTTTTGAATTTTGCTCAAAGCTACACGGGGGCTATCTGCGCTAGCCGTCTGTAATTTAGCAGTGAAAGACTAGAGGGAAAGCAGCTAGTCATCACCATCCACCACCAACTCTTGGGCTACTCTTTTACCAACGAATAGTGGGATTGACCGTCACATTATAACGCCCCCGCGGCTGAAAGGGCAAGCTTTTTTGATGGGACGGGGATTCAAACCCGCGACCTTCAGATTGCGAGTCAAGCGCCCTAACCACCTGGCTATGCCGGACCATAGCTGAAAGTGCGAGACATGTTCATCGCGAACCATGGACCTTCGGATCCGCAAATTTGAACGCTATCCACTAAGCCACGCCTGATCTCTTTTTTTAAAACAACTACTGAAAATTGAATAATTAAAGTTTTTGACAATATGTAAATATTTCTGTTTTTTCGTTGTTGTTGTTTTTATTTCCATTGATCATTAGAACGCTGTAGTATTTTCCAATATTGAATTGTTTTTTCTGAAATTCCCTTTCCCTTCTATTAAGATTTACAGCGCTTCTGGATTATTGCGTAATCTTGTAGGCTTAAATATTACTAAATAAAGAATAGACTTGCAAAGTACCAGCGCGTCGAGCGGTATATATTTCGTTGGCTTTATGGGTATGATGGGGCGGCGTGTGTGTGCTTCATTCGCCATGCAGATATACTGAATACAGGAGATAGGCAAAGGTACTCGTTCTATGCGCGCGACATTAAACATCGCTTTTGTTTAGCACCGGCTTCACATAGTATAAACTGAATTGACTACCATTTCAAAATTTGTAAATAATTAACAGATACTGCCACCTGGTGGAATATGTGCGAATAAGATTTACTGAAGCTTTCACATTCAGTACTTGGAATTATTTACTGTATTTCTTGAGAACTGTGATCTTCGTTCCCAAGTGTCCCTTGCTGGTTCAGCGGTAAACTTGTTTGCTTATTATGTTTAAATTAGAAGTTCGAATCCTGTGACAAACACAGCACAACAGCCCATTGTGTACCCTTGGGCTTAAACAAACAAATATCCAAGTTTTTAGCCGCGGCAAAGCGGCTCATAGAATGGCAGTGAGTTTTGTTGTTGTTTTTTCAATTATTTCAACTTTTAGCTCATAACTCCATCTCATGGCCGATTTGAGATCTCATAACATCCATGGCTATTGAGGATTCCCTTTTGTTTTTCTTTCAAACTAACCTTTTCAAATTTCAAAATCTTACAACAAAGTGTAAATCTTTTTTGTCAACGGCTTTGTTTACTTACCGTTATTAATGTTGACTGTTTTGGCTAGGTGCCGTTCTGTTTTTTTATTTTTTTCCTTAATCATTTAACAACTTTAAAATCCGCATGTCACGATGTTTTTTTTGTTTTTTTCTCGCTATTAAATTATGAGACAAAAATGTATTTTTCCGGATACTAATATGGTAAACTAACTTCAGGTGATAAAACTTGACTAGTGCTAGTAATATTTACTTCTCCAAAAAGAAACTTCACTCTTCGCATTAATTTGTAAACAAAGTTTTTAATTTCAAAAACTGTTTTTGTTAGCGCGTTTTGTTTTGAGCTCAATAGAATTGGTGACCAGTTCATATTTGGTCTGTTGTCTTGCTCTCTTATCATTTACCCAGGGTTGGTTCCAAAAATTCTTGTTTTACTGGAATGTACGTAGCTTCTACATTTGAGTGTGACTGACGGTCGTGAGAATTCCTTTTGCTGCACGCACGCACACAGAGGCTGTCTTCTCTTTTCTGTATCGTACTTTGAAGCTAGAGAGGACGGGGGTTAGGGTAATTTCCTCTTTACAGCTTCAGCTTAGTGCGAGTTTTAAGATTGTTTGTGATATGTGAAGACTTTTATAAATACAGAAGGGCCGGGTATGTCAGATGTCATTTTGTTTACAGACTACGTGAACAATTAATTGAATGCTGACCGGCCTTGTTAAAATCTGAAAGACAAATATTTGAACTCTGGGTTTCTGTTCGTCCAAACGGCGAGTTTAAACCAAACTCTACTTGTTCACGTGGTGTCTTTACTCTTAAGTACGAGTGTACGACTAGATTTCCCCCCCCCTAACTTGAGTCTGGACAACTGCTCTAATAGTATTTAATAAATTGCTTGACATCCAACTTTCAGAAAAGTAATTTTTCAAATACAAGAAGCAGTCATTACTGGTGAATCAACAATATTGCTCCCAATTAATAGTGTTAAGTGATCATTAATTACTGGCATTGCCAAGTTCTTTACCTTTCTTTCTTCTCGTGCGAAACCCCCCCCCCCCTCCAATGCACTTGTGTAATTGATAATTTATCTGGCAAGAATTCAAAAGAGTAGTTATATCACCGTGAAAATGTAGTGACGCACTCATTATAGTAACAAAAAACTAATATAAATTAACGTGTAATAGTGTAACATCAAATACTGCTAATGTAAGGGTGCTTAAAAAAAACCTATCTGAAAACATTTTGGTAATCGTGTAACATCAAATACTGCTAATGTAAGGGTGCTTAAAAAACCTATCTGAGAACATTTTGGTAATCGTGTAACAGCAAATACTGCTAATGTGAAGATTCTTAAAAAAAACTACCCAGAAATGTGCAGTGAGGTTGTGAAAAACTTTTCAAGAGTATACCTATTTCTTTAAGGGTAAATAAGAAAAAACAATACTTCGTCTTTGCGAGTTATTTTGATCTCGCCACGAGTAAACTTATTCATATATAGATGTTTTAAAGAATGGGTAGTCATTAATGCCACTAATATTTTTCCTCAATCCTTCAGCAGACGAATTCTTTGATATAAGGGATTTTGTTTCTCTCAAATTAAATCGCAAATTTTAACGATAAAGTATTGTGTGGTCCTGTGTATTTTTGAATTTGCTAGTTCCCACAACAAAAGGCCTTGTCTAGCTAGTTCTTGTATTTGCTGTTGTCTGGGGTTGCTGTTTGTGTGTTGGAATTACCAAACACTTGCCTAACTATGGCGAATCCGAGAACAGACTAGGCCTCACATTTCTTTCTCGCCATTGAAAGTTGCAGTTTTAGTGTTGAGAGAAACGGGATACTTTAAATAAGAAAGAAGTTAAGAACGCCGCTAGGGCACATATTAGGTTTCACAGTTATTCAGATCTTTATTTTCTTGTTTACGTATCACCGCTTTGCGTTTTTGTTAGACGGTGTGGCGTTCCTCGCTGACGCTTGTTAAATGCTCGTTCTAACTTGGTTATAACTTGCAGTGTTATTAAAAAAACTCACGTAAAGTAGGAGAATTGTGAGTAGAAAACGAAGTTCCTCTTTATTAAGTGTATCTTTACGCGCATTTTCATACGAGTTTATAGTTAATGAACTCATTTAAGCAAGTTATATAAAATATGTTACGTCAATGTTTATATACCACACAGCATAGACTTACAGCATTATAAATTATGATTTATGGCTCAGAATGGTAACCCATAAGCAAAATTGCAAATTGCGTATGTCACATGCGAGTTTGTCAAATTATGACTATTGTTGAACTACGAAAATACGCTTAAGCCCTGTAATTTCTTTCATTATTTTTTATTACTTTTTATTTTGCCAAGTGTACGTTTAAAACGGTAGGGGGACTCCTTATTTTTAGTTTTTCTTTTGTTATTTCTGTCCTAAAACTATAATCAGTTATATCTGTTCATGGTTGTTGGTAATAAATAATGTTAATTTCGTGTCATTCCACATATTTTGAAAACTAATATGCTCTTAAGGCTTAGTCGGTATGCATGTCTTCATTGTTCTTGTACTCTATTTTTGCAGTCATATTTATATTTTCCATTCACCCGTAACTACGCTTGTTGGGTGGTAAGTGGAGGTTTAGGGTCGGTGTCCGCTAATAATGGCACCGATAAAAATGGACACAAAGTGGGAAAATTTTTTATTAACCGATATAAAAATTATTTTGGGAATAAACTGTATCATTTTTATTGTCATTTTAGTTTTTCAGGACCTTTTTATTATTATTTTATTATGTATATATCCATTTGTCATTTGGTTCATAAGTTAGAGTTGTACCCGATCACTGGAGAGTATGCATAAATAGATTAGGATTGATTCAACACACTTGGCGCATAAATCATTCTTGTAACATTATGGAAATATAATATAAAAACTCAATGTTAAAAACCTTGTACCTCCATCAGTAATATTCCTGCAGTACCTAAAAACATACGGCATGAAAAGGTCGACCTCATTATATAAGTTTATACCAAGAAGACTTATACAGAAACTTTCTGGTTTTATATACTTTCTGCTACTTTAGTCTAGTGCTTCTCAACCATTTCCAATATCATTCATCCATATAAGTTTTTCGTAACAGCTCACCCATCCCAGTTCGAAAAAGGACAAAAAAAAAGTATTCATTTAAAATTCTATATTATGACTGAAATATACATCAAACTACAACTAGAATAAATAATAATAACTGACTTTATTTTTTGCTCTTGAATTTGTTGTATAATTGTTAATACTCATTCACCCTAATTCTGATCTCATTAACCCCTGGGTGAACCATTCACCCAGTTGAGAAGCACTGCCTTAGATTGTAATAGCGGTAGTGTTTTTACCTACAGTGTAATTAAATATACAAAAAAGATATTTTCGCTTACTGCGTCCGGCAATGCCCGCAAAGAATGTTAGTCCAATTTGATCTATTTGTAAGAAGAAAAGTGTCCTTTTTTTTATTTTACCTTTGGTTGTAGAAAAACCGCCTCAGAGTTTATTCTATTTGAAGAGGAAAAAAAAAAGGGAATAACTTGAAGTCCTATACCAAACGATTTGTACAAAGTACAAACAAGAGTTATGCCCGATAAATATTCACCTAAATATTTCGTGGAATAAAGCCCGCGGAAAAATGTTTTGTTCTCATTTAAATGAAAAAATGAGTATGCAGCCGTTTGTTATTGAGCACTGTGAATAGCTTTAATCACCAGAGTACAACCGCTTTATGTTTGGAATTATCAAATAAGTTACTAATGTTTTTACCATGATGTTAAAAGTATAACAGTATCTCCTTGTATAGTTCCTCCTAAACGTTTATGTTGTTTAACGCATAAGCCTGACATTTGATGGCTGCTCTCAGACAACAACGTTCCTATGAAGCGTTTGTTTCAGAATTTTCGCGAAAGCTACACGGGGTATTTCTGGGAATGCTTCCCTAATTTTCAAGTAATAGATTATGAAAGAAGGCAGTGAGTCAACAGCACTCACCGCCAACTTTTGAGCTACACTTGTCTAATGGAATAGTATAATTTAACCATCATCTTATAGCGCCCCCACGGCCCAAAAGTTTGTTGTTTTGCGGCAATAAATCACGAGTAACGAATTCTGGAATTTAAAATGTGACCACATTAACTATTAAATTGTAGTTCTTAAACTGGGTGGGGGAGGGGGCGAAATATATTCTGGAGGAGCATGAAAAGATTCACGAGAAAAAAAAATTACCATACGCATCTTCAATAATAGATAAGCATTATCCAGCCTAAACTTTATTATATACACTTACATGCATACCAGTATAAACCTGTGCACTAGAACTTAGTGATAGTGGCTTATTGATTTTATTTTTTTACCAGTGTATGTACATTTGTGTGTGTGTATGTGGGGGAGAGGGGGGGTTGTCGAGTACAACAGACAAAAGGAGGTGAGGTCGCTTTCTAAATAAAACGTTTGAGAACAACTACAAGACTACACCCAGCTCCTCTGCCGGAGTGATTGTGAACGTTTCTTGTGATTCACTCTGAATAGTGAGTATTGTATTTCACTTTATTGTTGCAGTACCTTTACGTAGATCAATACATCTGTGTAACGTGATTATCTTGGTAAGACAAGTTTGTCTCACGAAGGCCCGAAATGATCGGCTTAAGAACTATTCCATTCATAGTAGATATATGTTAACGTAGACATACATTTTGGATCCCAATATCTAAACAACTACATTGCATATTGTGTATTGATATCTGTCACATTGTCTTCTTTTTTTTCTTTTTTTCTCTGTAAACGTATGAGCAGATGAGTGATCACTTTGTCTGTCCTTGACGTCCAGTTTCCTCTCTTTTTATACGGCGTTGTGAGTCACCCAACATGGCGGCCAAAAAACCTTGAACTGTATAATTACACTTACGCATAGCTCATAAGCAGTTACATTTATTGTCGGCATTTTGATTCTATTCAGCTAGCATGATGATTATAGGCTCCCTATAATAAAAACAAACTATTACACTTCTTGTTACCAGTAGCTATACAGTATATAACTATTTTTGCTCTCGTCGGTAAAGCTGTCTTCATAATCACATAGAGATATAACCAGCTTCTGACCTTTTTTTTATTATTATCACTTTCCATTCCATTTGAACTTCAAAAAAATGTTCTATTTCCATCAAAATATATGGCTCAGAATAGTATCGATGGTAATGTTACAGTTTTTGTAAGTTTAACGTTAGAAACAATAAGTCCGAGGTATGAGAGCCTATGTGTATTAGAGTACGTACAAAAGACGTGCAAACATATTTTGTATATATATATATATATAGAGAGAGAGAGAGAGAGAGAGAAGAAAAGAAAGGCGATTGTTTTTGTGTTTTTTTTCAATGCCATTTTGTTGTTGTTATTCGATACGCTGAAATCACATTAATAGTTGAGTTTCGTTTCACTTCAACGTCAAATCTGCTTCTGACGCGTTGAAATTGTTATCGAAGTTCTATTCGGCTTGAATTCTGGCGGTTTTTTTTTTCACCAACGACTTTGTAATTTCCTTTGTGTTCCACGTGGATGGGAAAATGTAGTTCGGAGCCAAAAAACGAAGGTAATGTACGAGTCTGAACCACAAAATTTTTAAAAATTAATCTGAGCTTGTCTCTGACAGAACAGCTATATTTAATTATTTTTTTTATTAAGCACAGAGCTACACAATGGACTATTTGAGCTGTGTCCATTTTTAGCGTTATAAGCCCTCAGACTTACCCTTGAGCCACCAAGGGGGGCATCTTTTTAATTTTTTAGCAAATTATATAACCTAAAAATTGAGACATACTGTTTGTAAAACATAGAAACCTTCTTAGACGTAACAAAAAAGTTATTTCCCTACAATCATACTACATGTAACCTTTTTATTTGAAACTATAAATTTCACACAGGTATGGACTGCAACGCTTTACATTAATATACAACGTGTAGTATGAACAACCAGTTTTGTACAAGTTTCACACAGGTATGGTCTGCATCGTTTTATGTTAATATACAATGTGTAGTATGAACAACCAGTTTTGTTTGAGTAATAAATATCCTTGATTTCTAATATACAACGTGTAGTATGAACAACCAGTTTGTACAAGTTTCACACAGGTATGGTCTGCATCGTTTTATGTTAATATACAACGTGTAGTATGAACAACCAGTTTTGTTTGAGTAATAAATATCCTTGATTTCACTGTATGTTAGAAAAACAACAACACGATACGAACTAGCTATCGCTAAACCAACAGAATATCTAAATAATCTTTGAAAAGGGGGGGAAGCGTGGCCCAGTGGCTGGTCCAAAAATGCACAACGAGGCCAACGTGCTCCAAGTGTTGATTTGTTTATTTTTTCAGAAATTCGTGCAAAGATACTCAAGGGCCATCTACATATAGTTGTCCTTAATATCGAACTAATAGACTGGTCAGTAACACCTACCACCAACAATTGGGTTACTCTAGTTTGACCATATAGTGAGATTTGACCGTCACTTTTATTACGCACCCACGATCCTAAAGGGTGGAACGAGTTTGTTTTTGTTTTTTCGTTACAACGGGTCCGAACCATGAACTCTAAAATAAGTTTAACAGCCCGGGCACACTAAGCATCAGGCCATCCACGGCCATTTCTGTTTTGATTTTTTTTTTTTTTAACGAGCTTCTTTCAGCCAATTAACCTGCTTATTTATTAAGGTCTATTGCATGTTTTGAAACGTCACGCATGTGCAAACATAATGTTTCATCACATAACCAAAAAAACAGGCTTAAAATGTTTTCTCACTTCGCTAGTTTAGGGTTTACACCTTAACATTTCTGAATTTAAACTCTTATCATAACATGACATATCCAAGCGACAAAGCTGCTTCAGTTCAGGTTTCCCACCCTCTATATATAATGTTCCAAGACTTTTCGAGAACATTTCAGTCATTTTTCATGACACTTTATAGTTTTGGTCATCTGTCATATCTACCCCCC
>NW_013667553.1:96157-100962 GCF_000517525.1 Limulus polyphemus
GTGTGTGTGTGTGTGTGTGTGTGTGTGTATATATATATAGTTTTCCATGACTTTTTAAGGACGCTCATGTTTCCCTCATTTTCCATAACTTTTCCAATCCTGGAAATTATCTTTGAACTTTTTTCAGGTTTTTCAGGACGCCTAAGGAACCCTGCACTTGCATCCTCATTACTTGACTTTTATACAGGATTACTATCATGATGCTTTAAACAGTTGGGAATTTAGTCACGAAAGAAGAGGCTATGATAACAGACAAATCAATAAAAGATTTGCGGTTATGACACGAATAACTTGTTAACAATAAGCATAACAATTATGAGATTCAAAATTGACATATGTAAATTCGCTGGTACCTTTATAGTCAAGTTGTTGAGATGTAGGGCTATAGATGTTTTGTTTTTTAGGCTATTTTGTGTCAATTAGTTTGCTAACTTGACGTGATGTATCAAAAATGTTTAAACATTTTGAATAAATCGCGATACTCAAGGTGTTATTGCGCCTTAGAGTTTAGCAGAAATTAAGAGTAACTTCGAAATGATGCGTACCAATTTATATACTTCAGTTTTAAAACCTTCTTGATATAACAAATGTATTCTTTTCTGCAACGTGATTGGGTCGCCGAATAAAATATGATTGTGGTATGTAACAAGGGTTAAAAAATCGAAGTTTGATATCTCACTTGCACAACATATACCTTAGAAGGTTTAACGAGCTTCGTCCACCTGTATATACAAGCTTAGTATGAAGACGCTTAGAATCTTGTATTTATTGCGAATCGTGGTGTCTGTCCGAGCGTTCGTCTGTCTCCCGTTTGAAAAGCTGCGTACGCAGGCAAAGCTCAACATTCACTGGGAGAACAGGAATGAATAATGTTGATGCCAAATTCTGTTTGGCAAGCAGAATATTTTACATTGTTAGGAATTAATCACACTATCATTCACATTTCAAAATGTGACGTAACTTATAGAACGAAAGTGTAGATCTACCGTATGTTATTCTTGAGCATGACTGAATGCTCAACAATTTCATTTCGCGGTGGATGTATAAGTAGCTCAAAGCTTTGGCTCTTAGTGAAACCAAGAGTGTAACACAATTAAAGTCCAGGAAATAATTTAAATTGATAGATTAGCTTAAACGTTTCCCTTCACTGGGGACGGGTACTTTTGCTTGTATTATATAAAACCTATATACAGTATAATATGTTTCTTACATCAATTTCTCTATGACTGTATCATTGTCATTGCTCGGCCTGTAGTATCCACCTATCCACTTCTTGTCCTTAACGTATTCAAAGTTGTCTAATACGCCGGTTTAAAACGTTAATTTCTGTTTTACTAGTAAAAATAAAATTGAAATTCCGGTTTGCTAGAAGGAACAGGACATTTTCACGAGTCTTCTACGGTAGACACATACACGCAGTTCGGGTGTAGGTGGAGCCTATTATTTTAAAACACTGCTCGGCAGATTGTTTAGAACCAATCACAGCAATTGTATTGGGTGCAAGATACCATGCAGACTTCTTAGCATTGCATAGCTTTAATCTACATGGAGTTGTGTTGCTGAATAATACAGGCTTCAATATAAAAATTATTCAATTGTGCAGACCAGAAAAAAAAACAAAAAAAACAAAGGTTCTGAGTTTAGGACTTCTTGTGGTTCAAAGAGGCAAATAAAACCTGTTTAACCTTGGAAGGGGAATGACATTCCTCCTTTAGGTCTTCTTTTAAACAATAGAACTGTCGTTTTTATTTAATGTCACATAAGCGTTTCGCTTTGAATGTTTGCGTCACAAACTTTGAGACGCACAAATACTGTCGCTTAAGTACCTGGATTGACTAATGTTTTGGAACAGTATTTGGGAAAATATTTTTAAGTTTTCTTTTCCTGTGAATACACCAATTTTTCAATAGTTATTTATGGAATGTAGTATATACACACGATGGGTTCAGTGATAAATTGGAGGACTTGCAACGCTAGATAGTAGAGGTCGATCCCTGCAGAGGGTACATCTCATTGTGCAACTTCGTGCTTGAAACTAAACAAACGAAAGTCTGATGATGATTAGTTTCATTTTCTTACGCACCACGTGTTTTGACGCACGTGATAAATCTGTTTTCCTTATCAATTTAAAATTAACACGTGCAATCATATTTTCGAGGGGAAATACACATTTGGCCTTATATGACCTCTGTTCTTATAAAGAACAAACTATTTCAACTTTGTGTTCTCTTATCTTTGGCACGTAATCTAAGAAAGGACATTTGAACCTTTCTGTGGCGAATATGTACTTTTAATTCATTTGTTTCAATGATTTTTATCGGACAGTGACTCCCTCTACTGTAATCTGTAGTATACCTATTTTTATTGTTTACCTTTACTGTTCTATGTAAGAAGGCGGACTCACGTTGTGCACGAGTATAGATGGGTGCGTGGATCTAAACCGAGTTTGCTCTGCACGTTCGCACGCGTATAGTTTATGTTCTGCTACAAAAATGTTAAACGTTTCTCATATTTTAGCTCAATATTTAAAGTTTTTAGACACCATCTCCTCGTGAACTGTACATATTCCTATTACATTCTATGATAGCCACCTGCATATATATAATATGTGTGTGTGCGTGCGCGCACACACACACCACCACCCTCACTGCTCGACTCTAATATCCACCTGTCGTTAGCGTATCATTCTACGTTCATGTATACACCACGCTTGTTAATATATTTTGTCCCTATTTGCTAATCCGCTACGTAGTGTAAGCGTATCATCCTAGTTTTCTGGATTCATACCCACTTTTTCATACTTCCCATCTCTACTGATTCACAATGTAGAACTACCGATTTCAGGGCCCTCCTAGAAGGTACTTTACAAAATACCAGACTTTATATACCTTTTCTTTTTTTTTCCTTTCTGTACATGCTAATCGTTAACTTGTCATGCTATGTATCAGTAAAGTGTCTGATTTTGAACTGATAGGTTTTTTTTTCCTTTCTGTACATGCTAATTGTTAACTTATCATGCTATGTATCAGTAAAGTGTCTGATTTTGAACTGATAGGTTTTTTTCCTTTCTGTACATGCTAATCGTTAACTTATCATGCTATGTATCAGTAAAGTGTCTGATTTTGAATTGATAGGTTTTTTTTCCTTTCTATACATGCTAATCGTTAACTTATCATGCTATGTATCAGTAAAGTGTCTAATTTTGAACTGATAGGTTAGAGGAAAGACTGTTGCAACTGACTCACCGTTAACATCTATATTACTCTTATCTGACAGGATAGTAGAATTTGACTGTCACTCTTATAGTGCACCCATGGCCCCCAAAATGCGGAATGCGTTTTTGCGACAACAACCGCGAATAATGAACCTTACGATTCACAATCCAAGCTTGATAACCACTAGGAGCTCTTCTAGTCACATACTGCCAGTATTTCTACATGTTCATATTTAAACCTTAAAATAATTCGCAATGTATGTTTGTGCATATTTAGCGATCAATATTTAACAAATAAAAACATCAAGACACACGGTAGCGTGTCGTATGACAAAAAAAAAACAAGCACGACACCCAGTGTGTTATTAACAGGGAGTGAAACTTTAGGTTTTTCAACCATCGCCCTCGTTAATCAGAACTCTCCAATTTCTGTATGGTAGGTTTCCCAGGTTTTTTTTTTAGTTTGTATACCAAATTTAAAGAAATCGCTTTAATCCTTATTGTTTTACAGCAGGCCATACTTAGCCTCAAATTCTTCGTTTTCTTTTCTTTCTTCTTCGCACTAGTGAAAAAACAAAAACTCCCCTTTAATCGATTTCATTCAAATTTTATATATAGCTGGCATGTTCCCCTAGTTTGACAACAAATTTGGTTATAGTAACTCAAATAATCTCGGAGATATGGGCAAAAATTACGCTAAAATCGCGTAACTATTTGCGCTCGCCTGGAGAAAAGTTGGCTAATTCGATCGCACTGAAATTTCTAACACGTATAAGAGTGTTCTTAAAAGTGGATAGTTTTTAATTTTATAAAAATCGGACGCGAAATCCGGAAGTTGTGTGTCCAAAACAACCATTGTGTAAAACCGTTCACACAATTTTTGCATACTTCTTTGCATCAGACTTTAAACTAATAAAAACAGTTCCCGGTATGTGCGATTCTGGCATATATATAGGTAGCATATTTTATAATATCACTATCTACCATATAAAAACTATACGAGAAACATAATATCTATTCAAAATCAACTTGGCTGAAAAAGGTGTAGACAAAAATACAGACAACTCCAGATATAACTAATTTCAGGAGACCCAGTAAAAATACTTCGATGGTTATAAATATGAAAAGCAATAATAATTTTGGCAGCAAAAAAAAAAAAAAAATAGTAGAAAAAGTACCTCGTGACTTAGAAAAAAAAAACTTTGTTAAAACCGAATTTTTGTAAATTTTCAATTTTCAAAATTTGTGGAATATGCATATCTACTAAAAAAAATCACATGGGCAGCTGTTTTATGTTTAGCTAGGTACCGACAAAAAAGGGCAGCCAACGTGATTGGTTTCTTTTTTTCCGCACCCTTTTTTATAGCTATACTGTCTTTGATATCTAATTATACCAGTATGAAAGCACAATGGGGGGAAAAAAAGACCTGCTTCTAAACATAGCGTAGGATACGAATCAAACGTATACGTACTTACAGTCACATGTCTGAATCGGCTGAAGAGTAATGTTTATCCCCACAAAGTCCATTTTAAACTTAGTCACATGTCTGAATCGGCTGAAGAGTAATGTTTATCCCCTTAGCTATGAAGT
>NW_013667553.1:101683-109335 GCF_000517525.1 Limulus polyphemus
ATCAAACGTATACGTACTTACAGTCACATGTCTGAATCGGCTGAAGAGTAATGTTTATCCCCACAAAGTCCATTTTAAACTTAGTCACATGTCTGAATCGGCTGAAGAGTAATGTTTATCCCCTTAGATATGAAGTAAAACTCGACTTACTCGACATATAGTACCCGTTTTTCAAAACTCTATTGTAATAGACATGATGAAATGTGATGACTTCCATTATTTTTCTGTTTTTTACGAAGCATTTCTTTTTGTTCAAATAAACTTTTAATACGTAATTGTTTATATCTTCCTAGTTATTTTGCTAAGCCTCGGGCGTTTTTAGTTAAAAACAAGTCCTTAATTATTCTTCCCGAATAGTTCCTTGTTGGTATACAGTAAGTATTTAAAATCCCGATTAAAAAATAATGTATATACTAACATGGCCCTAAAATGCTGTACATACGACCGGATCAAGCTCGTCGTGTTAGAAAGAAAGAGAGAGAGAGAAAAAAAAATAGTAGTCGGTTTGGTTTTTAGGATTTAGGGTTATTGTTAAGCCTTTAACCCCAGGCGGTATACAAAGTAAAAAAGCAGTGAATATTAAGGTTATATCTATTGCCTTGTCTAACTTGATGCCAACTAAGCCACCGTTTCCTTAAAAGATTAAAGAGGAAGGAGGTGATGAAGGAATGCTTGAGATGATGATTGCACGAGTTAAGGTGAATAGCCAAAGTTTTATGATAAAACTTAAAACATAATTGTAAAACAATTTCTAAGAACCAGTTCTTGTGTCAATCTCAAGTTTGTAAACGTTAGAATGTTTTTTTTTCAAAAAATATATCTTTGCTTGTTACAAATACTATGATCAGTATTCGTGAACCTTGGGAAAACAAAGCATATTCTAACATTTTTTTTAAGTTAACACGTCCTTTATTACTAAAGAAGAACTAGAAGAAAAGAAATCGGAACTGGAAGAAATTTTCCACCTGTTATTAAACCTTATAACAAATTGGCGCGAAAATTTGTAAAGATCACTGATATTGTATACATTGCAGCTTGGACTGGGCATTGTTTAGTAGTTAGTGTGAATTCGAGGATTTATAGTTTGCGATATTTAGACGAAAATCCTTGATCCGCACTTGTAGTCCAGTTGCGTTATAAGAGTTGACATCCTAATCCCTCTATTCCATTCAAGGACAGTCCAAGAGTTGGCTGTGGGTGCTGTTGACTAGCTACCTTTCCTGTAGTTTTAGCAGTTCAAAAATAGGGACGGCTATGCGCAAATAGCCCTTGTGTTTAGGTTTACGCGAAATTCTGAAACATTGTTACCCTTATAAAATCACGGGTAGCACGAGCTGAATTTAACGAGCCTCGTTGGGTTAAACGTTAAAAATCTTCCCAAGTTTGATCATTTATGTTACCATTATATAGGTCTGTACTTTTGTGATTAACTCCCCAGAATTACTGTTTCAAGTAACATGCGTAAAGACTGATTGGATATAATGGTGTCTATACGCGGTGTGCTGCTATATCCCATCCTATCTTAGCCCTCTGGCTGTAATCAAATAGGCATACAGGATACAACAATTCTAATGAACCCTTATAAAGTAGGTTGCCCAAGTCAACAGATTACTTCATTTTCGTCCTGTTTTTTTTTTAAATAGAAAGAACAGGGATAGAATTTGGTATATCAATGATGCCAAATAGAATAGACTTTGGAAGGGGAGAGAGAGAAGTTAACGTCCACGGCACAGCGGCATTATAGTCTTTGGTAACCTAAGTATATGCTCTTGAACAAGAACCTCCAAAGCTTACGATAAAAAAGAAAGAAAATAAAAAGTACAACACTAAACGCCAGGATCCAGTTTCAGCCTTGTAGTAACACTTGGTTCAACTTGTATAAGATGCATATCATGAGCTGGTGAGTATTTGCATATGCTGCAGTTGCGAGTATTATTTATTGTCTTTTTTTTTATAAGATAAATTCTAAAATACACCACGAAATAGTTTTAATATATGCGCCATTTTCTTTTGTTTGTTTGTATTTCTACAACTTCCTGTTTGATGTCAAATTTAAAAAAAAAATAATGGCTGGGAATTATGGGATTCTTGATCAGTAAATCAGAAAAAATGTTAGAATATATCTGTGACGCTCAGTTGTTTTTTTAAATAACTGTCGGCAATGTCCGTCCACTATACCTTCCTGCCAGATGACCAGTGATGAGTTGAACTTTAATTGTTGGCATACACGAAATATTCAGTATATCTCTTAACCACTTAAAAACAAAACGATGATTGTAGTAGCTGTGCTTAAGGTTTTCAAAATCAAATACGAAAATCTGCTGTAAAGTCGTAAAAGGTCGTCTTTTCTTTTTTTCTTTTTTTTTACTTTTTTACGAGTCGAACGCGAGATAATTTAGTATTGATGAGAAACGTGTCTGTTTAAAGTGCAGAGGATAAACCGATGTGAAGCTTGACTTCCATGTTATTGTATTATTAATATAGGAATAAGTGTTTCTGGTGTAAAAACAACTAGCTTTTATCATCTTTGTCCTGAAATCTTGTCAACTTCTGCTGTTTGAGAATACAGCGTGGTTGTAGAAGACAAGGCGCCATCTATCTCTAACATGGTAATTAGTGTTAAGAGTCCAAGCTACACGCTATCCATGACGGGGAGAGGTGGTTCTGTTCCGTAACTCAGACAAGCCAAACAAGTGAGTTGTGTTAAACACTGCTTGCTGTACACTTGTGTTTAAAACTTTCAGTGATATTGCTTGTGCGTGCGCGCGCGCGCGTGTTTGGAGGACATAACAGCCAACCCCTAATTCCAGGCAGGGGTTGTGTGAGTTAGCCTATTCTGGCCTCTGGCTTTGAGACTGCTGGTGCAGAAAGTTTCGACCGCACGACGTCTCTTCGGTGAATGAGAAAAACCTTACTGCACCTGATAGAACGCGTAGTAGGAGTTGACATTCACGCGCTGGACTGTGTGATCTGAGAGGTGAAGTGGAGCTTTTTTTTATGCACTTGAATATCGGACTTTCTGAAGTTTAACCACAAGTCACTTGAACAGAAGTAAGACCACATTTACCTGTATCATGTGCAGGTGTAAAAATGTGCTGCGTTCTAGGTGCCCTTTATCAGGTGAAGACATCACTGTAGTGAACATCTACATCTTGCATTATCTCAGCACACGGACCTGCTAAGTGAATTATCGTGATTGGATGTGATATAATACAAAATATTCATTTCGTGCCTATACCACTTACGCAGCAATTTACTACCCCCTCTTCATCCAGTATTTTTTGCTGATGTTACGAACTTTCCTTGCGTCATCGACAGGTGATTCGGCACTACTATGTCTTACCTTCGTCATAGTTTCACGTTACCTCATCCACCACGCAAGTCCAAGATGGACTCAGTTGAAAAAGACCGTGGCTTTGGTAATCGGACACTTAACCGACACTCGGGGCTATCCAAGTCCGAGTTAACGCTTTACACGAATTACTCAAACGGTGCAGAATATTATGGTCTGGATAAACTGGAGGACTTCTACTCTCAAGTAAAACGAATCTCATTTCCGGATTTTTATGGTGGCTATTCCATCCCGCAGGACGGATCTCCCAGTGACACTCATTCGGACTATGAAAGTGCAGCTAGCGAGAGTGTTAGTCCTTCGGAGTGCGAAAGTGTTTCACTCGCCAGCACTACAGCCACGAGCAATAGTAGCGGCAGTGGTAAGTTCAGTAGTGCCTGTTCTGGAGACCCTCACGAAACTATCTCGGATAGTCGTGTTATGGGCCTCGATCACGAATCCAGGATTTCCATGTTTCAGCCCATCAGTAAGAACAAGGAAACGGAAGTGTTGGGTGGAAGTTTACTGGATCTTCACTGCTGCTGTCGAAGTAACTATCACGGCTCTGGTTCCATGTACCGGCTGAACCTCAACTGTTGTGATCAAATGGAACCACTGTGGGAATCTGACGCTAATGTCCAGTTTCGACCTCGAAAAGGAATCAACTGGTATGACCGAAAAATACGTCACAGGTCATGTCCTCTATTCCAGGCAAGTTAAATGCAAATAACGGTATGGTTGTGTACAGTTCCGAATTTTGAAAACTTGTTGGGTGATATCAAAAATCGTAATTAATTTATTTCCCCGTATTACCTTTTCATTTAGGTAATACGGAGAAATAAATTAATTAGTAAGAAATTAATTCGTTCATCCATCAAGTATAGCTAATATGTACCTTCATTATTAGAAGAATAAGAAGAAAAAAACGAAAATGGGAGATCCCTTTCCTTTTTTTTTATTTTTTTAGGTAATTAGGAAAGAGGGCGGCACGAGCGAATCATGTAATTGGATTAGTTATAATTAAACCAATTAGTTGTGTACGACCCTGTCGGTAATTGTTGAACATTTTTTTCTAGGGCAGTAGCGGGAGGTAAATCGGCTGTATGCCTAATAAACTTATTCAAACAATCCACTGGCACTAACTGTTGTACAAAATGATGTGGGTGTTAAGAAATTAAGAATTTTTGTTTGTATGTAATACAAAACTAATTAAGCCCGAGTCACGTTGGCCGTTTTGGACTAATCATATTTCAATCATTCCCTCTTCTATCTGTGCTTAGTTTTACTATTTCTATGAAAATTACTTTTGGGTAACCTTAGAATACGGCTACACTCCTAATTATTCCTGTTGTGCTCATACTCGCCCCCAAAATATAACTCTTTTACACCTTCCGAATTCCAGTTATTCCTCATGATTTATTACTAGTTGTAATTTTTGAAAATTAAAATGTATTTTCAAGAAAAAGCTTACTGCATGAAGCTTTTCCTAGGAAAACAGTATTTTCTAAAATGAAATATTATACAATTTGTTTTGAATTTGGCGCAAAAGCACACTAGGGCTATCTGCGTAAACCGTCCCTAAGTTAGCAGGGGGTTAGAGGGAAGGCAGCTAGTCATCACCACCCACCGCCAACTCTTGGGCTGTTGTTTTACCAACGAATAGTGGGATTGGCTGTAACATTATAACGCCCCCCAACGGCGTTTGGTGGGACGGGGATTCGAATAAGTGGGCTCGCAGATTGCGAGTCGAGCTTCCTAACCGTCTGGCCATGATGGGCCATAAATATTGTACAAAAAAAATAATCATAAAAGTTTATAATTTATGGCGTAGATTTCTAAATTATTACAATTACTCTAATTTCAGTTGAGTTTTTGGTACAAACTAATGTTTCACTATAAACAAAGTTTTTTTAAAATGAGTTTCGTAGCTGGAGATAAAGAGTAAAAAAACAGAGTTAAAATTAAGTCATGTAAGTTGGTCAGTCACTGCATGATTAAATTCCGCTTAATTTTGATTTTGTTATTTTCCTGATTTCCACCATATCTTAGCCCCACCTGCATCAAAATAAGGTCTATATTTTTACTAATTGTATAACTTTTCTGGGGAGGGGTACCCCCCGAAACCTTTCTACCTTGTCTTCCCAGAGATGTAAAATTTGTTTTATTTCCAATTTTTGGCCTTTCACGTATAAATTTTACTTTATATAAATTAATTGTATAAAACACGAGTCTACTGGTCTTATGTACTTACGAAACGAGCAAATGGAAAGCTGTGTGAAGGAATATTTGAATAACATTGCAGAAAGTAAATGGAGAAAACCAGATTATAACGTACACCGTTACTCAGTGTAATCAACTAATTTGTTGGCGCAACTGTATGTTCGTTCATTTCCAGAAACTGGCCGTTGTTATTGTAATTTGTTTTTTACTTACCGCAAAAAATATTAGGATTAATTACCACATAACTGTGTAATAGATGTTTGATAAAATTCGCCGTTTTGACAGTGAGTCGTATTTTTAAATTAATAAGAATACGAATTACTAATGTTTTTTATTTTATCATATGGATTTTACAAAAGATGCTTATTATTTTGAGATGTTTTAGGTTTAAACTCTGTCTGTGTTTAGGTCCTAAAAATGTACAAAGCATATAACTCGAAACGTCGTATATAAAAAGCGTTATAAGGCCTGATACTTAACGCTGAGCCACCTGGGGACGACAGGAGAAATCAATACCAGCACGTCAATCACGTTATACCAAAGCCCACCTTATTGTAACTTGCTTGTTGCTTTAAGTGTCGGCTGTTTGAAAAATGTAACTGATCGTTTATAAAAATAAAATAATTAACATTATTATTAACTTTTAATCAAAGCCATCTACCTACATAGTTCAGAACTAAACATTATCCAGTAATTAATGTAGCTAATTTAATAAACCGGCCTACTAGGGTATGCCATGTCGTAAAAAACAAAAAACTTGTTATGTTAACTTAGAATGCATCAGTTTGATACCCTCACTGTTAGCGATATTTTAAATTAAATATTAAGATTATGACAACTGGAAATGCGCGTGAGCCGTAATTATAACGTGCACTTCATATTCTAAACGATGATGTCATTAGACATCCACAAGTATACAGCCACCTGGTGTGCATGCTTCAAGGGATTTTATACTTTTTTTTTTCTGCACGCAAGAGTGATCCCTTTTTGTCGCTTGAATTCTTTCTCTTGTTGATCACTTTTGCTAACAATTTCAAACACTGAAAAGACTAATTAACCTTAGTTGTTAAATGTGCAGAAACATACCACAAGGTGAGTTTTTGTTTAGCAACAAATATTGTTTCATTACGAAAACGTTTTAAGCCATCAAACAGTTCGGAATTATACAAGGTGTAATTAATTCCTAGGCGTGATAAGACAATTGTCTGTGTTAGCTTTTAACGTGCTATCAAATTTTGTGGAAAAAGACAAAAACATGTTTAGTCGTAGGTGTAAGGTTTTTTTCCCTTCCAGTTTAACTTTCACATGTTTCAAATTTATGATGTTACTTGGAATTTGACGAACCTATTTACAAGTTTGTTATATTCCAGGTATAAAACCAAAGTTTTTACTTATCGTTATGTTAGAGGGTTGTATAAAGTAAATTAGTATTTGAACCGGAAATTGAAACGTACTATATGAATTCGTGTTTCGAATATTAGTACTTTTAAGGTTACGTATAAAAGGGAACAAGAAAACTGTCGACATGCAGTATCGAAATGTGATTTTTTTTTAGAGGGGTATTTAGAACCAGCACGAAATATTTTGTAACAAGTAATAAATACAGATTTAGAAAACTTTTTTTTACGGTATTAAATTATAAATCAGCTTTACAAACCACAGGGGTTGAGGTGTGTGTGTCTATTCGCGTATTCGTCGTGCAGGCGTAAATTTTACCAGAAATTCACCCTTGAGGACTATATAATTGTGCATTTTGTATTAAAATCAACCATCTTTTTACTCATTCGTCATCAAAAGCTCTGAGCTAAAAGGGGGGGCCGAATCAGCGAGAATCGTATCTACAGTTATAAAGAAATAAATGTAGGGAGCCCAATTACTTTTTATGCAGAGGGGGCCAATCTTTTGTAGTTACGCCACTGTATAGGTATGCGAACTTTAGTATACAGTATTTTAAATTCTAAGAACCCAAATTATATTTTGTGCATATTTTGAGTTTCCTTCGTAATTTCAGGACATCTAAATTACACACTAAAATTTTATTTCTTGTGTGTGTGTGTGTGTGTGTGTGTGTGTATATATATATATATATATATATATATAT
>NW_013667553.1:110206-111825 GCF_000517525.1 Limulus polyphemus
ATTGAAAATTCTCAAAAATTTCATTTCGCGGTGGACGGTATAAGTAGCTCAGAGCTTTGGCTCTGAGTGAAACCAAGAGTGCAACACAATTAACCTTTTTAAAGTCCATGAAATAATATAAATTAATAGATTAACTTAAACTTTTCTCGTCACTGGGGACGGGTACTTTTGCTTGTTATCTTGTATCTCCAAATTAAAAGCTTCCGTCTGTGATAGAACTTTATTTTCTGTGTCATGCCTTCTGTTTTTTTTTGTTTATTTTGTACAAATTACGGGGCAGTTGTAATTGTTGAAAAAAAATCTGAATATTTATATATATGTGTATATGTATAAATAAATACCAAAAGGAAGATGCTTTTGTCACTTTACATTTTATAATGTGTACACAAACGTACACGTAAGTGTTTCTTAGCAGAATGTGTAAGCATATAAACTTAATTCGTTATGTTGCACGTTTTTGAATCAGTGGGTCGTTAAAACTTGTAATGTGTGAATAATTCTTTAACCACATTCACTTGTTTTCCAAACGACTGTTTCTTCAGCTATGTTTTTACTCCGAACATTTTCTCAAAAACTGCACGCGCAACAATTCGTATATTAGACACGTGTATGTAGTGCCTATAAACATTTTCTACTGTGTCATGGAAATAACTAACGTGTTGCATTCTTCACATGTAAACTGTACACAAGGACAAAGACCGTACCTGGTTAATGACCCAATGTTAGAAGATCGAGCTTCGATAAATTTGCCTTTAGAGGCAAATCAATTGTGATGAACAGGGCTACGCCCCAACCCGTGCAACTAAGTAATTACTCGGAATATTGACGTTTGCTTCTTCTTTTTTTTCTTACTTTCCTACCTTGCCTCGGGCTTACCAAAGAGACTCCAACAGTGCACTGATTACTTTGTGGCGCCTATAAAGATACAAATTAGTATCACTTCATACACTGACTCATGGAATCAGTATGAGCAATAAAAACTTGAAAAGTCACTTAAACAAACGGCTTTATCAAAAGGCGAAAAGAAAAACTAGACAGACTTTTGAATGGAATTAAAAGATCACAGTTCCGAAACATTACAGAATTAATGTTTATTTTTTAATGCGTCAATCGAATTAATTAGTTAAATAAATCACACTTCAGTGAGTATGGCAATTAGCAGAAATATTCGTAAACATATCACAAGGGAACGTTTAAATAACAAATTTGTTTGCCTAATATTCGTGTCGTTTTTAGTTATTTTCTTATCCAAATTAAATTCAAAGCTGTCAGAATGACTTCGACGAACTTGTGACATACGTTCAATTCACAAGACCTGAAATAATGGGTGTAATCTAGTCTCAATAGGCGGCTGTCGTTCCTATAGAGGTTAAGTACCACTATGTGACCTAGATGCAGCGGTATATTACCGGTAATTGTAAGTGAAAATTCACACCATTCTTTGAGTATTAGATTGTCATTTGAACACATTAAAATTTAAAGTTAGCTTCCTGTTATCGGACTTTTTTCAATGATTAAAAAATACAAATCAGCCCCACTTCCAGAAGAAAAAAAAACTAGCTGGACACTAAAAAAAAAAGAAGGCTTTCGTTAAGCAAGTGCGTAGTCTTCGTTCGTCG
>NW_013667553.1:112219-145879 GCF_000517525.1 Limulus polyphemus
CATTCGTTAAGCAAGTACGTAGTCTTCGATCGTCGTGTATATTACGACGCCCCCTGTTTGTTAGTAGGTTTGGGTGGCCTGCCTCGTTTCAGTGCACGTTGTAATTTATAAAGATATTTCCTTGTTAGCCTATAGCTCCTTTCATTCAGAGTTATCTTAAATAGTCTTGTTATACGATAGATGAACTATATATAAACTTTGAAAAAGTGTAATTTATTCAACATAAGATTTGAGTTTATTTCTAAGTTATGTTTAATATTTTAAGTCGGAGAGGATTGATTTTTCTTTTTATTGAAAATTTTAAATTTGAAAGTCAGGAACTTCAACACCACCACAAAAACAGTTCGCACACAATATCCAAGCGTTTGCTTACATGCAGTCTCAAGGCTGCTAATTAACAGTTGCATATTTCGAACTCGCCCCCACCCAGTGGCACAGCGGTATGTCTGCGGACTTACAACGTTATAAACCGGGTTTCGATACCCGTGGTGGGCAGAGCACCGATAGCCCATTGTGTAGCTTTGTGCTTAACTGCAAACACACAAACAAACAATTTCGAACGTAGAACATTGACAGCATTAATTGGTAGTTGTGATCTGTGTAGGTAGCTTGCTTGACGAGACATCACTGGTAATTACATTTGACAGAGACTATTGTATTTTCTTGTCGTTATTTCATTAGGTAATCGCTTTATTATTATTATTATTTATTTTATGTATTATTATTGCAGCGAAGTATAGTGATAGTTTACAGCCAATAGGCGAGTATGTTTTAACGTGACGTCACACATTAAGGAGTTTATGTATTGACATAAAATTATATTTTCTTATACCTAAATCTTGATGTTTATGCTAGAATAAAGAATTACGCTGTCCAACCTTTTAATGGTTAAAAAAAAAACACGAACGTTAGAGTTGAAATGAAATTCCAGCTGTTTGTAAAGTGGTACCAGTAAAAGAATGTCATTGACCTGGTTCTGCTGTTGAATAGTAGCGATATACGGAAGCGAGTGCAAAATGATCTTTCGGATCTGCAAAAATCTTACTATCATTGGACCGTTAAGTATGATCTAATGTTTATTTAGTGCCAGTAACAGAAAATGTTGACAATTTCGTGAATATGATATAGCACTATGTAGTAATGAACGAGTGTTAATTCGAGACATGTTGACTAATGAATGATTCATGTGCATCTCACCTTGACACACATTAGACTCGATTTAATATTTCACCTGAGAGTCGGTGCCTAGAGTTCAACATTTACAGTTTTACGAAACAAAAACTGAGAAATATATGTAATATAAACGAATGACTATCTGAACTGTATGTGGCGGAACCTTGACAAAGCAGTTCCTGAAAGTCTAACTAACAGGTTATTTTTATTTATTCCTCTAGCGCATGCGTGTGGGATATCATTAACCCTAAACAATGAGGAATTACAAGCGATATGTATTCGGACTTGCAATGCTAGAAACAGTTTCAATACCCGTGGTGTGCAGAGCACAGATAAACCCATTGTGTAGCTTTGTGCTTAATTACAAACAAGCGCAAGTTTCTTGTTAAATTCGTGAATACTTTATTGTTATATTATTATTGGCGTAAAACTTCCATCTTTCACGTTAAGTTCGGACTGAAAGTAATAACTCTTCAGTACGATAGATAATGTCCTCATGGTAAGTTTTATTTACAGAAATAATTTGAATTTTCAAATCTGAATGGCACTTCTTGCGCACGTGGGCTAAACGGCCAGGTCAGAGACCCTTTGGTATTCGGATATCCTTCCGTAACTTTGAGCTGCTGACCATAAGGAGGGCAGCCAATCAGCCAGAAGCACCCACCGCCACAAGGGCTTTGCTCGGATTAACTTTTGCTTTCGTAATGCGCCCATGTTTAGCACCATCACCTCCAACTTGTATATCAACAACACCAGTTTATTAATTAAACCAAGAATCGCTGTTAAAAATTATTTCTGCAAAATTTTCACATACCACAAAGTATTACGTCTCCGTGTATCTCAACATGATCAGGCGGGGCGTGGTCTAGTGGGTAGAGTGCCCGGACTGTGAATCCGAGGACTTTAGATCGCGTCCTGTTGTCATGAAAACGTACTGCGGACGTTGGAGGCGTGAGTGCGTTTTAAGAGTAACAGTCATATCCTACTACTCATTCAGTCAAGAGCAGCCCAAAAGTTGAACTTGGGTGCTGCCTTCCCTCTAATGTATATCTTCAAAATTAAGGACTGCTATAGATACAGTCCTTCCGTAGTTTAGTGTAACAATTCTTAAAGAGGTCCTCCATATGGTCCTTGAGAAATGAACCTATTTCCAAAATAGTCGTTATAGGTGAATACTTGTTTATTATCATAAAGTGGTAACATAATAATAACAATAATAAAACACATACACATTATACAACCGTATCTCACAGAAATGCGACTTTATGTAATATGTTTTGTTAAAAAATGTTTCATGTTTATCATAAAACAATAAATTAATGAGAATGAAATAAACATGAATAAAACGCTGCCGCATGTTAAAGCAAGCACATTTTGGAGTGTTTACCGTCAGTTGTAACATATTCGTAATATTGTTTTTTATCACTAATACTTTGGTTAAAGTACTTTTATGCAGAAAATATTATTCTTTCTTTGGCTTGGGAAAAATCACAATTATTTCTCCAAAAGGTGGCCGAAGGCTGACTGGAAGGGTCGCCTGTTTTAACTACTTGCACCACTTTACAGTAGTGTGCTGTCAGTAGACAATAAAATGACGTCACATACGGGACGCTTAACGTTGCATTTTTATACTGTCGTGACGTCAGTAAAATTTTAGCATGCCATGAATCACGAGTAGCATTATGCACTCTGTAGGCTACAACACTGCATGACATACGAACTTAAAAAGCAAGAAATAAAAATATTTGTTACTCTTAATTTTGGTTTTATTTACTCTTGAAACAGAAAACTTTTGGGGACCCTGTGCAAGTACATATAGTTTTAAGGGTGCAGGGAGTTTCTCGTAGTATATCAATGTTTATTTTCGTACCAGTATCAAAACAATTGTAATTAATCAGTTAGCTCCAACTAAAGAAAAGTTAAAGTTTTATCGTCAGACTTCCTGTGGATTTCTATTTCTGTGATAAGTCTTCGGTAGCCTTATTATCAAAATCCCTTTTACACTGTAGTCTGTCTCATGGTAACCAAAGAATGCAAAATAAGAACTTGTACATATTGAAATAATTCATTTGATTCATTTGAAATATAACTTTTAAAAATACAATAATGATATCATCATTTATATATCGCACTGCCTTGAGGTGGGGTGGGGTCAAAGGGAGAGGTAATGGTTACCCCTTACCAAGGGGGGGGGAAGCAAAATCTGGTGTAAGAAACATACTCTAGGATTTAAAGTAAAATTACAGTATCAGGCCTACCTGAAAAATCAAACTGAGAGACAAAAAAATTATTATGGGGTTGGGGATATTTGGTATTGAACTTGTAGTGTTTTAGCCAGTGTTTCCAAAAGTGGGGGCCGCCAAAAATGGGTCGAAAACAAAAATGCTGAATTAATTTTAATTCTAAATAAACAACAAGTCAATAAAAAAAAAATTATGTTGAATTAATTAAATGATACAGTATGTCGAAAGTAGATGATATTGTTTTTACTACGGCACTATTTTTCAATCACCATGCTAAAGTAGTGGGGGCATTTTAAAATCACATTTTAAGGCATTTGTATAGGTTGGGAGGCCTCAACCTTTTTATTCACACCAAGGGAGCCTCAGACTAAAAGAGTTTGTGTATCACTGCTTTACGCATTATCTAATTGCCGCATTTGTCTTGGTGTGTAGGATTTTTCAAAGAACTTTCGCACATTACAGGTTTCATACAGTAAAGCATGACAACCTAATATTAAAGTGCCAAGCTGTGGACCGAAAGGTTCTAGGTCCGAGGTACGATGCCGTTGGACAAGCTCCAACCTTTTGGCTACGAGTGCTTATAAGGGTGACAGTCGGCTCCATTACTTGGTTCAAAGTCGGATAGAGTTCTTTTGGCAGAGGATGCTGCTGACTGCTGTGTTCATTAATTCAAAATTAGGGATGACTATATCCGGACTCTAGATGTCTCTGACCCGGCTTTTAGCCTGTAGTGTCGCACAAGGCGTTATTCAAGTTGAAAATTCTAAATACCAATACTTTCTAGAGCACACCCTATTTACTGTTTTTTGTTGTTAACCTGTCGGGGATGGTTTAAGCTTATTACACTGTCAATTTTAATAGCCTATACGATCCCCCTTATCTTTCAACTAGAAATGCCCAAGTTCGAATCTTGCCTTCGTCGACTGTCCTCCTCAGGACTCTTCAGAAGACGAATAAAGGATTAGTAGAATGCTGGTAAATTTATAATTGGTATTGGTTATTTAAAATGATGATAATAAAATATTTTAGGCTACTAATCGTAACAACGACTGGATTCCAATCGCCACTACCTTACTATAAGTACAGAATTTGAAGTGTCCCCCTTTTTTTTTGGACCAAAACACACCATTTTGGTGATAAAAAATATCTAACTATATACAAGAATAATTGTTTCATGGTACTGTATTGTTCCCTAATGTTATGGTAATGTGTATTGTAAAAACTGCATGTAAGTTACTTTCGGACCTCGATGTCCAATAATAATAATAATAAAACTCTTGCCAATATCCAAAAGCCATTTTTGTACTCTGCCGCTAGACGACCCTGTCTTTGTAATAAAAACAAGGCATGCTATGTCTTTGTGTAGGACAACTATCGTATGTCTTCACATGAGGATCTGGTTACTGTCACGAAAGCACATACACACAGCCATTAAGAAGAAAATGTACCATGAACACACTCTTTCATTCAGCAAGCCATTTAACTAAGAATGTCTTCACATCCACTCCATCTTTCCATGGTGGCTTATTAAAAACATTTACCAGAACACCTAATCTGACATACTTTTAATACAGCTTTGCTTTTAAGCGTTCTTCATCTTTTGTTACTGT
The DNA here is from genome assembly GCF_000517525.1 of Limulus polyphemus. Lineage (NCBI taxonomy): Eukaryota > Metazoa > Arthropoda > Merostomata > Xiphosura > Limulidae > Limulus > Limulus polyphemus. Next base: position 117,246 of record NW_013667553.1, read on the forward strand.
GACTGGCCAACTAGTCAATACTTAGAATTTTTTATATTTTTATTCCCGCTCTACAATTCACGCACAAACACAAATCCATGTTGGATCACTTATGTGGGACATCGGACATTTACGGGTTGCAATTTCACAGCCCCCAAGATTTTTTTATTTCACATACCCTGTAAATCTATTAATCATTCTCTCGGACATTCATATTACAGACACCCTGTAAAAGTATTATACATTGTTTTGGACATTTCTATTATAAATTATCCTCCAAAAGTATTGTACACTGTAACAAAGTGTGTGTGTGAGTTGTGATTGTTAAGTTTATGAAATAAAATAAAATGTTGTCTTTTAAGATAAACTTCTAATCAGTTCACAGTACGCGAACTGGTGATGTGACCTCATTTCTGTGTGTATTCAGACACTCCTTGCAAAAATGAGCATTCAGAAGATTTTCAAGAAGTTGAAATACATAGAGAAAAGTACAGTTTGATCGTTTCGAAAATATTCAAAACTTTTTCTTTCAACGCCTTCTTGGGGCGGATTGTGGAACCGAGATTTCAGTGTTCGTGTCCCATTTCCACCTAAACAAAGAAAAGCAATATCGGGCTTCGTTCTTTGGGGCTGTGAGTGTCTTATAAGAATGACTTTCGAATCCCACTATTCAATCTGGTAGCAGTTGTTTCACAAGAGTTGGTAGTGGGTGGTGTTGATTTAATCTATCACTTCAAAATTAGGAACGGTTAGTACAGATAGCTCTCGCGTAGTTTTGCGGGAAATTCAACAAACAAACAACGTATTTTCTAAAATTCGTAGGTGTTAAGGCAAAACACAGAATACAAGGATGTAAGATAAGTTATTAGATCTATCAATTTAGAATAAGTTTACTTATCTGTAAAATTCACAGTGCCAAGTTTGCACATCTAGTAAAACGGTAATTGTCTCTATGATAAGGAAATTATTTGTTATAAATATTCAAGCTAGGCCAGTAGGTGTCACACTTTTCGTTCCTATGTACAGGAATATGCCGTGTAATAAAAGTCCTAAGTTTGTTAAATAATACTTACAAGAACTGGATTTAGTTAAACTTGTCGAGCGAGTACTTGAGTGTTTAAAATTGGTCTAGTAAGTTCTGGTTTTAGGTAATACTCTTATCACGTCTAAGATAAATCGTACAAAAATTAAAGTTGTAGCTAGCTTTGAAATAAGTGTACATTTCTATTGGATCACTACACAAAGAATGGGAGAATGTGTAGTTTGTCATCCAACGAATAGTATTAGCTGTGAGCAATTTCAACGCTGAAATTCAAAAGAAAAGAAATATTTCAAAGTAATTTATAAGATATTTAAACTAAGACTGATAATTCTAATAGCGTCATTTTCTATTGTCCTCACGTAAACGGCAGGCATAAAACAAAGTTTAGGTATTGTTACAAACACACCTCTTACTCAAAATACGTTCGACGCAGGTAATGATGTGAAAAAAAAGTTATGAACATTCAACTTTTTGTGATTTCCATTTTAAGGCGCCATGTTTCATCAGCTTAGACGTTATGTTATCAAACTTTAAAATAAAAGTATGTTTATGACAGTGCTTAAAGTTGATATTTGTCTCGGTAAAGGTTGAATTATATCAGTAACTTAGGTTTTTAATTAAATTGTCAAATTTAACGAAAACCGAACCTGTAACTACACAGAAACAAAGTAATCCCCCCCTCTCTTTCTCTCTCAATAATTTGATCATCCATTGCTAACCTATCACATTAATAATTGTCTCAAGCTAAATAGAAAGTTAAGGTATTGTATAGAGTGGAAAGTCCCCTGGCTTCTCATCTCATCTTATATCCCAATAAAGCTTATATTGTGAATAACAGCCCTGATAAAGTTTACAGTCGATGGGTTGTGGTTTACGTAGAGCGCTTCAAATTAATTGCGACGTCAAATTACGAAAGCAGTAATTCAGCAGGGGTCTTAATCGGTGGTGTAAAGCTACAATCATGATATCATGACCGAGCAACTGGTTGCAGTATTTTATTTTCTTGTAATCAGCGGTCATAAATAATACTTAAGTTTGCCAATCATTGAAGGCTGAAAATTTGAAGAAAAGGAGGTCACTGTTTAGTTTATACTAAAATATTCATTATAATGTCACTAAGTCTGATTCGATTAAAAACCAGTGTCCCGTGTTTTTGTCAACCTCTACTAACAAGGGAGTTTGTAAGTGTGAAATTCTCCTAACTAAAGTTTAATTCATTGTGCATCGTTTCACAGTTATTTTTATCTCAGAAAATTGTCAGTCGACTAAACTGTCTTTAAACATGCCTATTCGACTAGTAAATATTGTTTTGCCTCATAACTGACATTAATTAGAATGAACTATTTATTTATTTTACTGCATGCTTAACAGACTTTTTTTTTTTACACATTGTTCTAAAACACACAAACTATGGTCCTAAACACATTCTAGAAAATCATAGTAAATGTTTCTTTTTTCCTTTCCTTTCCTAGTAGTTGTTTGCCTGTACTCACAACAGGGTTATGTTTTTTAAGTTAAGAGTAGTAACTTCGTTTGTTTTTCTTCTAAATCTTTGTCGTGCAATCAGATTAGTTTTGAGCACATTCTAAGTGGGATTTCAGTTCTGAAAGAAAAAAGTTGCAAGTTCGAAATATCAAATTAAAATAAGAACAGTTTATAAGGAATTCTTTACTGTTCATTGATGAAAAAAAGGATATTTGACGTTTCTATTAGTACCACGTTAAATAAAGGTTTAGTCCTAGCTGCAAACACATCTTTAACACAACATTTTCGCTCCACATCCACTTAAAGAAAAACATACCTTCTTGTATAAGAAAGAAATTCAATTCTGTGACCTTGGAATTAATTTTGCAAGCAGTTAATAAATATACATGGATCTTGTGATCTTAACAGGCAAGGTTTCATTTTGCCAATTAAGGTAGCGGTCCTGAGCTTTATGTTCTTTGCGATGTTTACTCAGCCATCAGATCGTGTATCTCGTTAGGACTGTGAAGCACACTTCATTTTTACACAGGTAGTTCCAGTGCTGTGCATCTAGGAACCCCTTCTCACCATTTTCGATGTTTGTGGGTCGCACCTTTTGGTGGCTCCCACGTGGACTTATGAATAAACCAAATCTCACCCTTGCTTTTAATTCGTAGATCTCAGCCTCCTCGACTTTGTTATCCCCCTTTCTAACTGTTTTTCGTTTAGAGTTAAAACCAAACTAAAGATACCAGTCGAATAAATATGACTGATCATATTCACTTAACAACAACAAAAATATATACTTCAGCGTGTGATAACTTATGAATGTTAAGTATTACTTTTCTTTTGGATATTTAAGTGTTTTTGGCGGCACTACACAGATAGAAAGAAGAAAGAGAGAGAGAGAGGGAGAAATGTTTTCGAAATTCAAGCATTCTTGTGCTAATGTTATTGTTTCATAACAAAACAATATAATTATCCGTACAACATGAAAAGACACGGAAAGTCGTGCTGAATCATACAAAAATTACTCGTCAAACTTTAAACCTAATCCAAATTGAATAAAACCGTTTCTAAAGTTTGATCTAGCCTACGTTTACGTTCGATTACGCATAGAAAACATTGACGTAGGTCAGTAACGTGGTTGATAAATGTGTGTATTAAACATGAAAGCGAGGTTATTTCTCTTGTGAATTAAATTTAAAAACATTAACCCAACCATCAGATGTGTATCTCGTTATGGCTGTGAAGCGCGCTTCATTTTCGCACGGGTACTTCCAGAGCTAATGCACTTGGCAACCATCTCTCACCATTTGCAATGTTCGTGAGTCGCAACTTCTGGTGGCTACCATGTAGACTTGAGAATGAATCAAAGCTGGGGATCCGTGGTTCATATCCTGTTTATAAAAGAAAATCGTAATCTGTCTTAATTTGAACTTCAGTGCTAAAAATATAGTTAGCGCACGATCTTTCGAAGTTGATTTAAACTTACAAACACTATAAAATGATCTCTTAACACTCCTGCTCCAAGGTTTTTGGTGAATTAACTACTAATATGAATATATAGTGCAAGCCAGATGTTGCATAACGAATCGCTTAAACTACTACATATCAAGTGTGAGTTTATTTATAAGGTGGTGGGAATATCGAATTGTTATTTTCCAAGGCCGAGCGTGGCACAGTGGTTAGTTTGTTGGACTGTGGAGCTGGGGATCTGTGGCTTGTATCCGGTTACTTAAAAGAAAAAAAAAACTCCCGATTCGCACTTTTGGAGTTGTGGGTTCTGTACAAGATTAATGGTCAAACCCCATTATTCGGTCTGAACAAGAGCCCGAAATCCAACATGCAAAGCTATTTTCCACATTTTTTGTACTGTGGATCTTTGGATTGGGATTTAGATCCTCTTGTCAGGATCTCAGAAGGTTAGATTCTATCGAAGACCTCTTCCTCTCTCCTGCACAGTTGCAATCATGGTGCAAAATACACCATCGTGTCTGCTAAATGCTAAACGAATTATATGTGAGGGTTGTGTCCTGTTTACAGCCTTTAAGTTACAACGACTCCTTTCAAAGCCATGTTCATTTATATACAACTTGTAGCATTTTGTATCGGAATATACATTTCTTCGCTTGGTGTGTATAGTCTTACACATGACAAACAGTCCTGTATATCGCGACACATTCATTTCACTAATTCATGACAAGAGTATTAGACATAAATACCCTAATTAATACTTTTTTTATTATAAACTAGGTAAATGATTTTTATATTTAAAGTCTAGCATAAGGTTGCTTGCTGTTACTCTTAAAGTACATACTAACTGGAGAGAGGTACTTAGGTATATTTTTATCATGTGTGATATAGCAAGACAGTGACATCAGTAACTCGTTTTTATTCATATTTTTATTAAAATAATTATTTGAACTATGTAAGAGCCTGTCGTTTATCGTCTGAATATCTGTGTAGGTAATTTGAACGTGTGCTGCAGTGAGTATCGAGTGTTGTATTGGTTGTAATCGTCTTTTGATTAGTGTTGACTGTTGTATTGGTTGTAATCGTCTTTTGATTAGTGTTCACTGTTGTATTGGTTGTAGTCGTCTTTTGATTAGTGTTCACTGTTGTATTGGTTGTAGTCGTCTTTTGATTAGTGTTCACTGTTGTATTGGTTGTAGTCGTCTTTTGATTAGTGTTCACTGTTGTATTGGTTGTAGTCGTCTTTTGATTAGTGTTGACTGTTGTATTGGTTGTAGTCGTCTTTTGATTAGTGTTGACTGTTGTATTGGTTGTAATCGTCTTTTGATTAGTGTTGACTGTTGTATTGGTTGTAATCGTCTTTTGATTAGTGTTCACTGTTGTATTGGTTGTAATCGTCTTTTGATTAGTGTTGACTGTTGTATTGGTTGTAATTGTCTTTTGATTAGTGTTGACTGTTGTATAGGTTGTAATCGTCTTTTGATTTGGGGTTGGTGATATGTTTATCCATGCTCGACTAACATATTCGTTTATTGGTCGTATATGTTGTTTGTATATTTTAATAATGTTCTGTGGTGAAGTTCCTGAATTGTTACCTTACAGGCTCTTGACATAATTTGCTCGTCTCCACATTTTGGTTCGAATCTGGTTAATATGGGTTTTTCAATTTAATTTAAAGTCATGTGTGATACCTAAAACTTTAGCTGACGTGAACTTTGGAACAAATAAACAATACATAAAAAACTAATATTATTACATAACAAATAACGCATTTTGTTATTTTTTTATTATTTACATGATGTATTTCAAAATGCCCTTGTTAGTCAATGTTTAAGTATTATTTCGTATTGAAAACGATACCTAGTTTGAAGGTATAAACTAGAGGGCATAGACCAGATGGTTTGTGATAATACTCCAACTATGGCTACGAAATAAGATCGTATTTTATTAATTATTTGAGACGTTTCATGAGTTCTGAAATTACATTTCCTTGTATTTTTGGTCCTACATTTAAAATCTAAGTATCTTTTTGAATTAAACTGTATGGAACGCTTCTGTGGTTTTTAAGAAGTGCAAGTTGTCTCTAGGGCTTGGCTAAGTCACGAATTTAGGGTTACCGTCATGGTTGTGATTAATAGAGAGATAACTTTGGAGATTAGCTGGGAAACGTTAAAACGTCTTACAATTTTGTGTCTGCTCGTTCCATTATGTACGAACAACAAAATCCTAGTTGGCAAAATAAAATAGAACTTTTAAATATTTCGTAGTTATTTTTACGTTGTTCAACTACTTCGTAAACGTATGAATAGGAGTTTATCTTTTATTGTGTATATATATATTTCTAATTCGACGCACGATATTTGTAACTACTACCACTACACCAAACCTAATGTTTTATATCTAGTTTTCGAGTCTGAAAATGGCGTGCGCAACTTACAAAAAATCTATTTATCATTCTTTATCTGAAGCAGATACACAATCGGTGGAGTTAGGCCAAGAAATCTATACATACTGTAGTTCAGATAGTGAACCTTACAGTTATTCCATAGCAAGTGAATTCGTAAAAGAAATAAAAGACGTAAAAATAATTTATCCATAGTAACTATCTATAATGGAACTCTTAACGTTTGTATGTTTCTTTCACCTCTCCTTTTTAACCTATAAAATACTGCGAGATTCTTGAGTTTTTATTACCAGAATGACCCATGCACAGTAGTTCTTTGAGATCTATAGAAACGACAATGACAAATGACTGTCTTGAACTTGTTCGATTTTATTTACCGGTGCCATTCTTCTGGATCCACATAGCCCCTCGGTTGGTGGTGTCAAATTGCCTTAGATTCTAGTAGATTAGTAAACTCTCAAGGAACGTATATCCTTAGTTCCCTGGAGTGCGAAAGTACCGGGAAAGGTGAAAAACCCATGAACTGTGACTTTCAAGTGAGTCAGTCACTTACTCTAGTACGTATAAACTCCATCACGTGAAATACTATGTAGCTAAATTTTGATAGTGCAACTACTACTGAACTGAACTGCAACAGTAATAAGAATAAGACATTGAAACTTGCATCATCTCTTGATAAAATGTACTGTTGTTGGTAAAGTGATTCTTCACAGAGTTCGGTTGTTTAGCATGGCAATAAACTGACAGAATTAAATTTCTTTCTAGCAGCTTCTGGCTAAATGAGGTTTAGCTTTGTTTTGTTGTTTATTCTCTTTAACGACGGTCCTTGATATATGTCAGATATTGTAATAAATTGATGGATAGAAAGGTAAAAACGTTTTTCTTTGCAGTAAATATTTGTGTATCGGATCTGTTCTCATTTAGCTCTCTGTAATACAACAGAATATTATTTACAAAATACCAATGTGTCAAAATGCCCTAAGTTTCGTTTTGCAAAATTGACTTAATTAACTACTAATTAACTTTGGAAAAATAAATAAAGACTTTGGGGGTACGGGAAGCTGCTAAAATTGGAAGTGTTCTGCGAAACAATCTAAGGTAAACATGATAAATCACCAAACATTTGCATTGGGTGGACTTCAGGCTAAAAACTAGGCAAATCACATGATCTATGAAGGCTTCTGAAGGAATGATACGGCCATACTTAATCTATAACGATCAAAAACTCGATGATCTCTTGGAGTTTCGAAGTGATCGGTGATATAGTTGGAACTCTAGTATACCTACTTCCCTGTTATGTCTCGTCTCATTGATGCGACCACTTGGAGGGCCTACGCAAGATCTGTTTACATATATCAAACTTGTGGACTTAACAGCACAAATCCAAGTTTAAATGGGTTAATTGTGAAAAAGAATCAATTTATTCACACTTAATTTTAAGCAATTAATTTCAGAAACAAAACAAAAGAACTGTTTTTCTCATTGTTTCTATTCCCCCAATATGATTGGAATAGGTTTCGTTTTTCTACTTAATATTGACTCTAAATAACTGGTTAATGTGAAGTTTTCCACATCTGAAAATATATATGTGTGTTTGTGTGTGAAACCCGCTCTTTGGGATTAAGGTATATGTAGAGCTAAAGGGCACTAAAATGAGCATTTACTCGAACTTTTCATGTGTTATTGCCTGTTACTATTGTTTTACTTTTGTTTTCATAGGCTCACATGGTTGCAGCATTTGAGCAAAGTCTTTCCAACATGACTGGCCGACTTCAACACCTTACTGCATCGGCTGAACAAAAGGTGGGTTTAATATAATCTAATACGTGGATAATAACTAAGCATTGGGTTTAGTCTGAGCTTAATATATGGGTAGGAAAACTCAAATTTTCGTTAATATCCATTAGTTCCATATCACTTCGGTTACAAAAAAATGGTTAGATTATCTTTTTATGCATATTGTTATTGTGTGTTAAAACAAACTTACCTAATCATTTGTATATTATGCTTTGTACTTTTTATCAGAGGCGTTGCTGGGCACTGGCATACGCAGCTCTTGCCTCGATTCTAGTTGACAGTGCCCCGAATCCCCAGTTGGTGTCTTGAAAAATCAGAATAGAAAACCAAGATCGATATTGTACTGAAACGCCGAAAATTCTCGCGCCTATGGGCCTGAGCCCCTAATCTTTTAAGCACTTAGCGACGTATCTGCTTTTCATGTAGAATACGTAAAACCTGATCTTTGTTCATATTCCAGTTTCCAAATTTTTGACTTACTTTTAAAAAATAAAAATAAATAATGAAAAATATATGCTCGTATGTATCTTACAAAACATAGGATATTTGATTTATATGTGGAATATTTTTAACAGGACTCTGAGCTTGGAGAACTGCGAAACACTATTGAGGCTCTAAAAAAACAAAGTGCAGAAGCTGGTCTTACCAAGATGGCGCTACAATCAATGCAAGCAGTTCAAAGAAGTAAGACTACATTGATATTTTATAAATATAAAAATTATAAAGAATGATAAATCAAGTATGACTATTGAATTATTAACCATTGTATGTATAAATCATGAAGAACAAAGGTTTTTTTGGTTTTTTTAACTTGTACAACTTGTTTATTTTCAGCTATGCAAGGTAAAATGTCAAGGCAATTATCTACTGATTCTGTATCAAGCGTAAATTCCCAGTCAAGTGCTTGCAGCGGAACAAGTGGAAGTTCTATGAGATCTGATATTACTGGCAGTAAAGGAAAGAAGAAGAAGAAAGGCTGGGTTAGTTCATTACATACAAAATAACATACCAATGTATTTTTACACATAGAAAATGTTTCAAGTGTTGTGGTAACCGTTTACCTCTACATGACGTTTGTTTATAAGTTATATGAATACAAAAACGTTGGGTGCGTTGACAGTAACTTTTGCCTAATCATGTATAAAATATTGTTATTAGTTACTTGTTTTATTAAGAAATAGTGCCACAGCAGGTGACTTCACATAGGGTGATCGTTTTTTTATCTTTCAAAAACAACCGTAATGTATTGTTTTACGAGACTTTCTACAGAATATCTTATGATTAAAAACCCTTTTTCAGTATTTATTCTGAAAAATTTGTGGGCTCTTTTTATTATAGCTGCGCAGTTCGTTCAGTAAGGCTTTTTCTCGAAGTAAAAAGAACAAAAACGGTTCCGTATCGGACGTTGAGGACTTGAAACATATCCAGTCGGATTCTTCTACGCCAAATTCTCCTCTGCTAGGTCCTCATCCAATGAATGGTGGTATTGCAGGCCAATCATTGAAGTCTTCTCATTCATCGTCAGCGTAAGTGTAACCAGCTTAGTTTTATTAAAATTGTTTGTACGTATATTTTGCATGTACAAACCTGTTTAAATTTGGCCCCATGCATCTGTCTACTCAAGCCCATCTCAAGAGGTGACACTTATTTTTACAAGTTAGTACGAGTTGAAAGCTTTCTCCCTTGAATATGTCTTTTTGAATAGTAAATAGTCATTGACGTACGAAATCTATGGATTAAGAAATACCATGCTTGGATCCGTTTATCTGACTTGAAAGTGCAGTAAAGTATAATTCTTCCTGTCCTAATCTTGTCCACACATATTAGGAAAGCTTAATTCCAGTCTCCGTAGTCAATGAGAAGTCATAACATAAACAGAGGCTGGCTAGTAAATACATAATTGACACATCATTTTGAATATTTCCTTTGCTATCTGTTTGATTTGTTCTTCACTTAACAGTCCTAAACCTGCATTTTGTTGATAGGCAAGTTTATCTTTTGAACATCAGTGTGTCTGAATGCCATATTGCTATCAGAACCTAATTTTATGAAAGTTAAACTCACCAGAGCTCAAACTGTTTTTCTTCTACTTTCTTCTAAAATATGTTTTTATTTTGATTATTCTTAAAGGTTAAAACCTTATTCTGTTGGCAGAACTTCATTAACTTTAATGTCCTTGTTACCTTAAGGTCATCCTGACCTTTATGCATAACAAGGACATTAAAGTTAATCAAGTATTAGTGTATGAAATTTTTGTTTCTGAAGTTGGTCAAGTGATGGAAGTGAAGTCCTAATTCTGTATAAAAAGTAAAAACAAAATATATCAATTAATACCTAAGGTCACACTGATGTTAAAGCCTTATAATAATGCTTTGTTGGAAAAAGCTGGGTACTCTCTGCTTATAAAGGCAAATATGAGTCTTCAAATCAGTGTTATAGAGTTTAAAGTATTTTTCCTATATATTATGCCAAACTTGGTTCGTAATACAGGTTGATTATAAAGAAAACTCAATTTAGAATTACTACATCCTAGGGGAAATGTATTTCACCAGAGGTATATTTAAAAATCCTAGAAACAGAAATAAAAAATGAGTGGACAGGCTTGTCAAACTTAACAGGCATCATGCTGTGTCTTAGTTGACTGATTTCTTCAACAATGATCAGGGCTCACGTGATCAACTATCTCCAATCACACCATGCAAAATATATTAAAAAAACATCCATATAGCAGCCAAGAATTAGTCCAAAAACTGTTTATATCAGATTAAACCAGGAAAGAATGGTTTCAGTGGTGCTTAGAGCATCATAAGCTGTAGATATTAAATTATCAGAAATGTGGTTTGATAAACCACTTTAATGTAACTGTTGTTTTTCTGTACTAATAATAAGATACGGAGAAATGAAACGATTGATTTTTCTTATCTTGTTTCACCAGTAGAAGCTGCTGGAGTTGATGTAACCGTGTGAGGAAATCTCTTGTAGCAGGGATTGGGTTCTATGATTCCCTTTTAAAGACAAAAAACAATAAGGATATACTTGAATGTTATTGTCAATCATGCCTATAATGCTGCATTTCCACCCTCCTGACAAGGGCTTTTCAAAGAGGAAAATGCAACAATCCACCATGCTAATAATGCCCATAATTAATTAACAGAGCATGACAGTTACGAGATCTGAATCTTATTGATCATCTTTGAGATTAACTTGAACATCCCATTTGCTACCATAATCCTCTGCTAATTACAAATCACACTCCTCAACAAATGGATTATAACCAAACTATATGCTTACTATTATCGTCTGGAGTCTATAACAGATAGAATCCAGGCTTTTATCACAGCAAAAGATAGTCCAAACCAGTATTAACTAGGAGCCCTAATAAAATAGCCAGTCAATTTTATTGGACAAAACATTCAAGGTGGATCTGTGATCAAGATGTTTTTTCTTTTGCAAGTTGGAATAGATGATATTATAAGCTAAACAGTTATACTTAGAATAATTAAATGTCTGAAATTGGAAGCCTGTTCTAGGTTAGTGTGAAGCTTCTGTTTATGGTTGAAAATAAGTTGAGTTTGTATTTCATTATCATCTTATTGACAATGTTTTGTAGGTATTGCTCATCTATTTAGGTACTTTTCACTGTATGTGTATTTTGTAAATCCATAATATTTTTATCTGACTGAAGTACATATATGTTTTTTATTTTGTATTTAAAAACAAAACTCCAGAAATATGTGGCATTAAAATTCACTTAAAACCAAACGATAACACACTGCATCTGCTGTATGTTAGTACAATGTATACTAATATAACAGTGTAATAATTAATCAGAAAATGTGTGAACACTGACAGAGACTAGCATAAAATACTTGCAGTCTGGGGTTCATAGAGGAACTGATTTATTGATCTGATCAAGCCCCTCCATTATCCCCAATTATTTTTATAGCTACCCCCAAACAAATGTTTCATAACTGAACAAAATTCCATTACAACACCTGACTGTAGTACCTGAGCATGTGCATCTAGTTTCAAACATGGCACTCCCAGGATCCCAAGAAGGGCCATGAATACAAAATCTTGTATCAAAATCAGGTTTATCAACTTATAAAAATCCACTCCTCATGTTGAATGTGAATTTATTTGTTTGTCTGCAAACTCCTTCCAAAATTTTGTAGCTAACAGTACCAAACAGGTGGACTCAGATCACTTTCTCCCCTAACAAAAGGGGCTAAACTGTATCCAGAAAGCCAACCAGGTATGATGAGACCTAATTAAATATAGGATGCAAGTTTATAATTCAGTTAATACATACATGTGATTTTATTTCTGCAGAATGAAAGCTTTGTTTTAACATCATTTTGTTATATGCAGCTATTATAATTTCTCGACTATATTTTCAGCCTTTATGAAAAAGAAGAAAGAACTCCAGAGATTGTCAAAGATTTAAAAAAGCAGCTGCGGGAGAAAGACATGATTCTGACGGATATTCGTCTCGAAGCTTTAACCTCAGCTCATCAGCTCGAAAGTTTAAAAGATACTGTGAATAAAATGAAAGTGAGTTGCATTTCATGACATTCTAAGTATGCTTAGTAACATAATTAATGGACTCTAAAACTCTTCGACATGCTTTTCACTTTATCAATATTTTGTGTTATTAGAACACACATACAAAGTACACTTCTTTTGTTAATAAAACACTCAGAAAATTATACCTGTTTATAAGAAGTGTTATTTTTGTCAGGTAATAGTTTCATGAAGCTTTCATAAAATGCCATTCATTAATTGGATATTAAATTGTTTTTACCCACATTCTGTACAAAATATAATTGTGTAATTGATTTGAACTTGCAAAGTACTAGAATATCTCAAGATGTAGCATAGATTAGTATGATATTATTTTCAACTAACAGTGAATTGTTATATTCCATTAATTACAGAATGAAATGATGAACCTAAAACAAGATAATGAACAACTACAGCGACTTATGGTCAATAAATCTTTAAACTCATCTCAGAGCTCAATACCATTCAGGAATAGTGTGGAGAGTCTAGAAAAAAGACTAAGTGCCTCAGAACAGTCAGTAGCCCCTAGTGTTGGTAAGCAGCAACAAACCAGAAACTATCATGTATTATTTGCTCCCATTTCTGACAGTATGAATAGAAGTAGTTAGGTGATACAGTTGCTTTGACTGAGAATGTAATTATAAATGATGAAGTGTGTAAGACCTAATTTTTTAACTTAAGCTTAAGTCAAAGATAAAAATTTGCAATGATATAAAAATATTATCTTCAGATGTGAGTAAAGTTAAGTTTAGACATCAGAAAATAAATAATCTTACCTTTAAGTAGCATGTAATGATAATTTTTTGGGTAAATATTTCTTTCAGCAACTTGCAGCCACACAACTAGAGATCACTGAAGTTTTTACTTTTGGAGTTAAAACAAAACATAATATGTATGTTCAATCAGTGATTTTATTTGGCTTCTTAATAATCAGTAAATTATGTGTTTTATGAAAAGTTATTATAAGCTCAAATAAGTTTTTAGAAATTTTGACTTCTGATCAAATCAAGCTACCTTTGTAGATCACAAAGAACTAAAAAAAACTTAAGTACAAGTTAATAAATAAGAAAAACAGTAAAACATAATACTAAGCTTATCAACTAATATGAAGCTCGAGGAAGTTTACAAAGACTTGTTTCTGTTATTAAAATTACTGAATTAAAAGAAAAAATTATCTTATTCAGTATTTGTTTTTATTAGATACTCATGTTTTAAGTATTTAAAGATCTAGTTTGCTGTTTAAAAAATGGTTTAACTTTTGTTATGGTTTTTTTTAACACAAGGCTTATGTTTGCAGATTAACATTTCTAACTCCAAAAATAGACCACTCACACTTTTCTTTTTCATTTTACAAATCACTAACGGTAATTTTGAAATAAATTTCAGTAAAAATTGTATTTTTATATTCCAAATTTTCTTTAACATTTTTGTCAAAATATTGAAGTAGTAGTTAATAATATTATTTGTTTTGATTTCTTTAGCTCATATTTCAGTTTTGATTATGACCAATAATATTGTCTTGTATATAACCAGATAAATGTTTATAGTTTCTTATCATGCTTGTCTATTTTAACACATTTAATACAACTATGTAAATTATTACAGGGTAGATTCCCAATTTTATTTGACTTGTATTTCTAACTGCTTTTCCTTTTAATTCTAGACTTGTATCTTAATGATGCAGCAACAGATCGAGAAGGGAAACGAGTCACCATCTCAACATATCTGTGTTGCCATGGAGATTATGGAAAAGTTGCATTACAAGCTGAGGTAATTTGTTAATTTATCTATTTATATTAAAAGCCACTTAATTACTTTGAGAATTGAATGAACAAATTAATAATCCATTTTTATTTTCTTGTTTAAATATATAATACATTTGTGAATTATGACGTATAATGCTTATTTCTTTATAAGCTTTTTGAGAACAAATTACTAGAAAGCCTTACTCGTAGGAATATTCTCAAATGAAAATTAAAAGCTAATTAATGATTGTATTCTGATTATTAGCATCAGTAGCATAGAATAGCTGTGTATAGTAGAGTATCTACCTTGAAGAATATCAGCAAAATGGTAGAGTATTTAGCTTGAAAAATCTTAGCTGTGTATAATAGAGTATACAGCTTGAAGAATATCAGTAGCATAGTAGAGTATCTATCTCAAAGAATATTGGTTGTGTATAGTAAAATATCTAGCTTGAAGAATCTCAGCAGTGTATAGTAGAGGATTTAGCTTGAAGAATCTCAGCAGTGTATAGTAGAGGATTTAACTTGAAGAATGTCAGCAGTGTATAGTAGAGGATTTAGCTTGAAGAATCTCAGCAGTGTATAGTAGAGGATTTAGCTTGAAGAATCTCAGCAGTGTATAGTAGAGGATTTAGCTTGAAGAATCTCAGCAGTGTATAGTAGAGGATCTAGCTTGAAGAATCTCAGCAGTGTATAGTAGAGGATCTATCTCGAAGAATCTCGGCAGTGTATAGTAGAGGATCTATCTCGAAGAATCTCAGCAGTGTATAGTAGAGGATCTATCTCGAAGAATCTCAGCAGTGTATAGTAGAGGATCTATCTCGAAGAATCTCAGCAGTGTATAGTAGAGGATCTAGCTCGAAGAATCTCAGCAGTGTATAGTAGAGGATCTAGCTTGAAGAATCTCAGCAGTGTATAGTAGAGGATCTAGCTTGAACAATCTCAGCAGTATATAGTAGAGGATCTATCTCGAAGAATCTCAGCAGTGTATAGTAGAGGATCTAGCTCGAAGAATCTCAGCAGTGTATAGTAGAGGATCTAGCTCGAAGAATCTCAGCAGTGTATAGTAGAGGATCTAGCTCGAAGAATCTCAGCAGTGTATAGTAGAGGATCTAGCTCGAAGAATCTCAGCAGCGTAGAGTAGAGGATCTATCTAATTTGAAGTTGTATACTTTCTTAAATATATTTTTAAAACATTTACTTTATGTTTACGTTTTGTGTATTTATTTGCTTTGTGTGTAGTATTGTATTATTTTTTTACAGCCCCAACAAGAAGTCTTTATAGGGTCAGTTTCTGTAAGTGGAAAAACTAAGTGGGACTTGCTGGACAACATAGTTAAAAGAGCATTCAAGGTAAGAAATCAAAGCAGTATAGCCCAATCATTCATAATTCAATCATAGGTTTTAATACTGCAATAACAGTAAATGTAGTTTTTCTGTTGTTCTGTTAACTCAAAGATATATAAATTCAGCCATGGTTTAAGAATGTTTTTTTTCCTCTTTTAGGAATATGTCCTGAGGTTAGATCCTATTTCCAACTTAGGTTTAAATGCTGAGAGTGTTTTAAGCTACCATATTGGTGACATTGTTCGTTCAAAAGGTAAATAGGACTTTTTTCTTCTTTGCTGACTTCAGAAATACTAGCAATCAATATCTTGATACTGGAAGCATAAGAGAGATGTGCAGTTGTCTTTGAATGAATTTTAATTTTAGTTGTTTTATAAGTAATATCTAGAATAAATAATATATTCTCAGTAACAATATGTATCATTTTAAAACAGAATCTTTCCTGTTATGGAAAACAGATTTATTGCATGAGCACATATTTATTAATGATAACATTGTTTTATAGTTGCATATTAATGGATACACATTTGCTTATGCAGCTGGTTTTGTAATACAACAGTCATTTTCAAGGATTGTTAAATGTTTTTTAGGATGATCTCCCTCGTGTGTGTTGTAATTTTGTGATTTCATATGCAAATAGATTTACATATTTCAGACTTTAAGATACAGGGAATAGTCTTATTTTATATCATTTAACTGGTAGACATAAAATATGCTTTGAGATGTCCTTTATCTACAATAATTAATTGTCTGTGTTTTGTTCGTTATAGATGCAGAAGTTCCAGATTTGTTACCTTGCGGGTACTTGATAGGAGATAACATGCAAATACATATTACTTTAAAAGGTATTCTTTAGATTTTGTCTTTTGTGTAACTAATTCCTTTAAAAAATTTAATATTCCTTGTTATACCAAGAAGGAAGGAAGTATTTATTAAGTACCATTATTTTTACTTAATGTCACATTTCATGGTCAGTACAAAACAAATTACAGCAGTTTAAATCAGTGCTTCTAAACTTTTTCCAATATCAATCACCCGTATACGTCTTTCACAACAGCTCACTCACCCCAGTTCAAAAAAAGACAAAAAAAAATGTACTAAACTAAAATGCAAAATTCTTTATTATGACTTAAATATACATCAGACTACAACTAGAATGAATACAACATAAAATATATAAAATTAAACGTACTTATCAAACTACAACCAGAATAAATAATAATAATAACTAATGACTTTTTTGCTCTTGAATTTGTTGTATAATTGATAATACTCATTCACCCTGATTCTGATCTCATTAACCCCTGGGTGAACCATTCACCCAGTTGAGAAACACTGATTTAAATGACCATTCAAGGTACTGATCTCTTCTGTGATGAATTGTTAACTTGAAATATAAAGGAAATTTAATAGTGTTGTGGCTGTACAAATGAAGTCTAAATATAAAAAAGTAAAATGTACAAAATAATGAAAGAAAAAAAATACTCATTTAAAAAGTCAACTAAGTCACCAAAACATACAATTAAAAATACAATAAAGTTATTTTATTTGTATCATGTTTTTGTTCTCAAGTTGGCTTAGTCTTCTTTGTGTTTGGAGTAAGGTATTTATATTATTGTAATTATGTTTTGTGTATTTTAATCCTATTTACACTCGATGTGATTTTTTGTTACTATGAAATTGTGAAGCTTAAATTTCTAAAATGAAATGATATAGTATATTACTTCATTAAATAAAAAGGAAGTTTACATAATTCCAACACTAAAACCCAGGGTTTGATTCCCTGTGGTAGACAGAGTGCAATTAGCTCATTGTGTAGCTTTGTGGTAAGAAAAAACTTACTTCTCCCTTAGAGGATCAGCAGTAACTTTATGGACTTACAACACTGAAATTTTAGGTTTGACTCCTCTCAGTGGATGGAATGTAGATAGCCTATTGTGTGGTTTTACACTAAAACAAACAGTAATTAATCATCTGTTAATCTATATGATTTTTCAGACATGACTACTTTTAACATTTTTATGCCCCTTGAACTGAAGTATTTTATGTCATTCCTTTTAGGTGCAAAACAAAGTTCTGTAGATGCCTTAGCTTTTGAAACACTCATCCCCAAGTCAATAATTCAACGGTATGTCTCATTGCTATCGGAACATAGAAGAATTATCTTATGTGGCCCTAGTGGAACAGGCAAGACTTACCTTGCTCAGAAACTAGCTGAATTTCTTGTCTTTAGGTTAGTACATGGTTTGAACTGGAACATAAATTATTTTAGTTTAAACTCGCATCATGTTCAATGTTTTAATTTTCTGACAATGTGTATTTAAAGAAATAACCTAAAGACTTTTGAACAGGTTTGATTTGTTTCTCTCTTTCACTCAATATCGGTTGTCCTCAATTTAGTACTTACGTAAAACATAAAAGTATTTTACAATTTTGATATTTATAATTCTCTATTCTTGTGGGCAAATAAAGACTTATGGCAGTTAATTAGGTAGAAATTCTATGAAGTTCCTCCCAGTACTTCCAATTTTAACATTATTTTTCATAACCTTGGTTAATATTTGATGAGTTAAATCATACTATGATTAATGAATAAAATCCTCTAAGGACCCACTTTTTATTGGGGAAAAAAAAGCTATAATATTTTTGGGGGGGGGATTAAGATATATGGTTGTTCATAACTCTGTAGTTGGTACTTGTTCTAAGTTAATTGCTAGTTATTCTCATGCTTATTTTGTTATATTCTCTCTCTGTGTGTCCCCCAGTGGGACAGCGGTAGGTCCTTGGATTTATAATTATAAAATCAGGGGTTCGATCCCCCTCGGTGGACACAGCAGACAGCCTGATGTGGCTTCACTATAAACAGAACACAAACACAGATTCTGTGTGTGTCTTTACTACATCAAAAAAAATCAATTTTCAGCATAGTGTTATTGTTTCTATTATTCTATTAGTCCCCAGTCTGTTGTAAAATAAGTAATAAATAATGTATTGAACACTCTCTAGGAGTGGTAAAGAGTTGAGTCCTGGTGCTGTAGCAACTTTTAGCGTGGATCACAAGTCGGCCAAAGAACTTCGACAGTACTTGTCCAATGTTGCAGAACAATGTGAGAGCAGGTAAGGTTTTTAGTACACTTACCTAAAAAGTATGATTTCTTCTGAACTTCACATTTCAAAACCACAGCTTAATAACTTTTCAACTAATAATTCATTATTGTATTATACGTCTTCTGTAATCACAACTGTCTTTACAGGTGATTTATAGTTTTAATTAATCATTACTGTAATCAGTTTATATATTAAGTGCATTAGTTTACCTTTAAATCTTTACCCAATAATTAAACAGGCACAGAAAATATATTATGTAAGATATGTTGCATTCTGATACTGTAAAATTGCACTTTGCACTTTGGAGCTGTGGGTGCACTATAATAAGAATGGTATTGAAATCTTACTATTAGATTACAGTAGCCCAAGAGTTGATAATGGGTGCTGTAGACTAGCTGCTTTCCCTATAATCTGTCAGTTCAAAATCAGGGACAGCTAGCATAGATATCCCTGGTGTACCTTTGTGCAAATATCCAAAGAAAACAAACAGTTACTGAAATTTTAATTTTAATACTGTCAGAGAAACACAAAATCTTTTTTTGTCTCTTGTTGTTCCTGATATCCAAGAACTTAACCCATTTTTTCCCTTTGAGATAATGTTTATATATATTCAATTTAATATGTTATTAACTGCAACTTGAATTCAAGTGAACATTAGACTGGTCAAAATATGAATGATTTGGTTTATGTAATAACATAAACTGCACATCATGTATGAAGAGCAATACTAAAAACATATATAAATTTATTTGACTGATCAATGACTTTGAAAATTGTCTGTTGATTAGCTATTCATTTATTGTAGTAATGGTTCAGACCTTCCAACTGTGATAATTCTTGACAACCTACACCATGTTGGTTCACTGGGTGAAGTTTTCAATGGATTTCTTAGTGCCAAGTATCAGAACTGGTATGTTCTTCTATGTATCATTATCTTGACTTTTTCATTAAGGTATAAAAAAAAAATATATCTCTTGATTATATTAACAGATTTACTTGACTTCTTGTTTTGGCAGAGTTAATATATTAAAAATAGGAATATTAAAAAATAAATGGAATATAATTTTACATTGAAAATATTAAACATTATTTGCTTAGCCATGTTACAGTATTTTTTTGCATGTAATTACTATATCCTTTGTTTTCTTTGGACAAGCTATAATTATTATGAATAATGAATTTATCCAGAGTGAGGATTTTATGAGTTTCCTTTTGACCAAAATTTAGCATTTTAAAATTAGTTCATATGTATGGAATGAATTTATGAACGAATAATATTTTTCACCCAAGGGCTGTTCAGTACACTAAAGTAACTGAGTAAATTTCTTGTAAAAATTGTTAACTGAGATCTCCTGTGATGTTTGTTATGCAGATGTCTTAAGAACTTGGTGCAACTAATCAGTTACTTTAATGTGAATAGACCAATCTCTCTTTGAAATGGCAAGCTTCATGACTAAAAATACTGTTTGATAATGGCTTGTACAAGGATTGATCTAGGAAGGGTTTATGTTTTTTATACAAACAATCCTCATCTCACAGTGGATTAATTTGCTATTTTTAATTGCACATCATTTTATTTCCTTTATAAATACTTTAATTTCTAGTTATAATTATCACTCGGTGGGATGCGTTATTTCATGGTTGTTGCTTTTGTGAATTGTAAAGGTTATCCTGTACATGAATTGTGCTGGAAGACTTTTCAGTTGATTTTTCTTTGATAACGACATTGTTGAAATTCATGTGAGAATTTAAAGAATAAGGAAATGTTGTTATTTATTATGTGATTTTATAGCCCATATATTATTGGAACAATGAACCAAGCTACCTGCTCAACCACCAATCTTCAACTGCACCACAACTTCAGGTGAGAGCACCATTTCCTAAAATAAATACATTTTGATGATTTCTTTAAATACAACTAGAAGTTTAAGAGTTTTTGTCCGGGATAATTTCGAATTCTATTATGATCTCATATTGTTGACCACAAACAATGGTATAATTCTGTTCCTCTAGATTTTGAGAAAGAGCCTATCTTCAGATAATATTTCCAAAGTTTGTAGCTCTTTCTACTGTTTCTTGCATATGCCAAAAGTATGCATTTTATTTAGAACCAGAAACACATTTTTTTAATCATAAATATACTGATAGAGTCCAGATGGATTCCAATTTTTCTAAACTATTTAGCCCCCCAGTAGCACGACGGTATGTCTGCAGACTTACAATGCTAGCAACCAGGTTTCAATACCCTTGGTGGACAGAGCACAGATAGCTCATTGTGTAGCTTAATTACAAACAAACAAAATCTAAACTATTTATTCACCAAATTTCTTGTGTGGCTATGACATACATGCATGAATTGCATTATTCTGTTATTCAAGATGGTACATGGGTGATGCAGAATTTTAAACAGAAGTACCAACAATATTCTTATTTCACGTAGAAAGTGAGTGATTTCATTCGATTATTTTTATCAGTACTTTAAAATGGGTGTTGTAATAGGCAAAAACCCTAATAGTGATTGTTCAAAAACAGTTTGAGGGTTAACATAAATCTTTATGCTTTTGTATGTTGCAGAAGAAGTTTTCTCTTTGATTTGTTTTTTTTTCTGCTGGTTCAAGCATATGTAAAATTATTATTATTTTTGTCTTTTAGGTGGGTCCTGTGTGCAAACCACATGGAACCAGTAAAAGGATTTTTGGGAAGATTCCTCCATAGGAAACTAGTAGAAATAGAAGTGAGGAGTGGAACACGTAATCCAGATCTCATCAAAATCATTGATTGGATGCCTAAAGTGTGGACTCATCTCAATAAGTTTCTGGAAACTCATAGTTCTTCTGATGTTACCATTGGTAAGGATGATTCTAATGCTAGTTGGTCATCAAAAAACAGAGCCTGCTATAGACTGTAATATGTATACCTGGCTATTGCACCTCTTCCCCCACAGTACAGTTGATACTTTAAATGAGTTTGTCTCCTCCCATGATAGTGACTATTTTTTTAATCATGTCTTTCACCTAAGTACGTTATTGTCTGCCATCTAAAGTGCACATCATGATGTCCTTTTAACATCTATCCAACACTAGTGCTCATGTTCATATAATCAAATTGAGATGAATAGTCATCTTCCCTCAATTTTATAGCCAGGAGACAGATTACTCAACAGGATTGATGTATACTACTTGTATTTTCAGGTTAAAAAGCTTTATGATAGGTCTTAAACTTCAAAACTCAACTTTCATCCATTTCCAGTTTCTTCCATTGAGTTCTTTTGCTTCCAGTAAAATATAGTAAGAGTGGTGGAGAGTATTTTATTAACAGTATTACTAATCTCTTTACATGCCAATTGGTCAGAATGCAAAATGCTATTTTTTATTCATTTGTTTAAAATATTTCTTTAAACCTAAAAAGAAGTATTTGAAATGCCTTCAAGGAAAAAATAATTTATTATGTGTATATTAATGAAGTTCCTGTTATATTCTTATGTATCAAAGTTTTTATTCAATATTTTTTTTAGGTCCAAGATTATTTCTGTCATGCCCAATAGATGTCTCTAGCTCCCAGGTTTGGTTTACAGACTTGTGGAATTACAGCATTGTTCCATACCTGATGGAAGCTGTGAGAGAAGGATTGCAGGTAAAGTACTTACATGACCACCTGGTGGTTAAGCAGCTTCATAATTACTTCTTCTTTTTTTTTACACCCAGTGTTTTCAATAATTGTAAAATAGACAAAAGAAATTGGTTTATGAACTATTATTCATGTTAGAGTACATCATAATGCTCTCAAATATGTATTTGATAATTTTAAACTTTTTGGATATAGCTTTATGGTCGTAGATCTCCATGGGAAGATCCAACTGAATGGGTCCAAGAGTCATATCCATGGCTTTCAATAGGTGAACCAGACTGGCCTCAGTTACTCAGGCTTCGCCCTGAAGATGTTGGTTATGAGGGTTATCCTATTCCTAGTGTAGGAGCCAAAAAAACGCCTACATCACACAGTGAGGTGGAAGCAGACCCTCTGGTAGGTTTTCAGTTTTATAAAAACCCTGTTCTGTTATAGTTGCTTTTAATGTTGTTACTTTTATCCCTTAAGGGAATTGCTTTTAGACTGTGCTCATATGTACTATATGCTATATAGAAAATAGTTCTCTCATTTGTTTATATAGAATTTCATGCATAGCTACAAGAGAGGTATCTGCATTAGCCATCCCTAATTTAACAGCGAAAGACTAGAGGGAAGGCAGCTAGTCATCACTACCCACCACCAACTATTGGGCTATTCTTTCACCAACGAATAGTGGGATTGACCGTCACATGATAATGCCCCCATGGCTGAAAGGGCAAACATGTTTAGTAGGATGGGGATTAATAAATGCTTCCTATTATTATGTTCATGTTTTGCTTTTTCATTACATTTATTTAAAAATACCACTGAAAACTAATAATTAGTTTTAAATTATGGTTCTTTGCAGTAATGAGATACAAGTAATCCTGCCTTGTTCGACTGACATAGGCTGAGTCCTCATTTACAACATTAAGAGACTAAAATTTAAATGGCTGCCAAACTCCAATTGTTGATTACACAGTAGAAACTGTACAATTTTAGTGTCACAAAGACCATGTTTGTGTGTCACATGAGTGATATTCATTATGTGGTTTTGCTTATTATTATTTTATTCATTTCATGTTCTTATGCTGTTTAGCTGAACATGCTGATGAGACTTCAGGAAGCGGCAAGCTACTCCAGTCCTCATAACAATGACACTGAAGGAACAGACGTAGACAGTAGTAGACTTCGGACTGAAGACCTGCTAAACACAGGACTGGAGTCCACATTGTGATATCAAGAAAGTAACAATGACCATCTCATGGTTAATGTGCTGTCTCCATTGGTCAGTCTTATTCCTCTGTATGTCTAGTAATTTGTAGTTGAATTTTTAGTCTGTACAACCAGTTTTGTCAAAGTAGAAAAACTGTAAAAACAGATTGTTGAATGTGAAACATAATGAAAGGCAAAATGAACTTTTAGAAAAAATATCTATAATATCCAGTCACCATTATTAATTTTTTTGTAACTTAATATTTATTTTTCTGTAAAAGTATTTAAAAGCTCTTTTTGACATGCTTAGAATACAAGCAGTCCAATACATTTTAATTTTTCTCTGGCACTCGACCCAATTTTTGAAGTAAAACATCTCAATAATTGAACTTGCCTGATCAAAGGACAAGACATTATGTTTGAAAGATGCAGATAAAGTGAAGAAGTCTCTGTGTATCATTAAGAGTTTGAACAACAGTCTCTTCCAACAAAAATGTAATGTAGTAGTATTTAGTAACTGTTATAGAAGTTGGTTTGAATTTTCATTAATGTGAACATTTACATGAATTGTTACAATTTTTTAGCACCCCTATTTGAATGATGTGAATAATTTTATATGGGAAAAGTTTTTACTGACATTTGCTGATTTTTTTACAATTTTACTTGAATTTTGGAACATTTATTGGGAAATACAAAATGGTGCTCTAATAAGAAAGAAATACAAACCATCTTAATAGTAAATATGTAAAGATCATTACTGTGCGAGTGTTATAGCAAAAAAAAAAAAAAACGTATTGCCTATTTGCCTTTTTTTTTCTTTTGAGGAAAAAGAGATGTCATAAACACACCCAAGATGATAAACATACCATTTTTTAAGTAAAGGAATGTTACCAATTGTTCTTTGGTTATCTCTTTCAAAATCTTGACTATAACTAAATAAAGTTAGATGAAAATGTATGTAAAAAGTTTTGTTAAACTGAAGAATTTTATAAAAGTGGATGGTAATCTGAAAATAGTGATTTTTTTGTGTATAATACTTTAATAAAAGCTATAACAAAATATAATTGTATGAATGTTGATCAGTTAGTTTAGTGTGTTTTGTGAAATTCACAAATTTTGTTGATAAACATTTTTATTAACAGAGATATAATTCAAATGGAATGAACAATTATATCCAAATATCTTTATTTTACATATAATAAATTTGTTAAAATTATTTACATTTTATCACTAAACATATTAGTTTTATGTATGGTTTGTAAGTAGGTTAAATTCTCATGTATACAGGTAATGAGTGAAAGAAGAAGATTTGGGCTTTTCTCGCTGAGAATTTTATATTAAAACTAATATCTGAGGAATTTGTGAAAAATGAATACATAGAAAAAATAAATTATAAACTGTTACTCATGACAGTTCAAACTGCATATAAAAATAAATAAAATTTAAGAACAACCACAAAACTCCTTGGATGTGTGGTTCTGTCTACTTGAAAGAAATGCTAAATTTCTCCTACTCACGTGCTTTCAGTTATTACTTGAGTTTTATGAACTCGGGTAGTGTGATATTGTAATATTCTAGCTTACAAGAGTTTTCATATGATATTCTTTAACTTTGTTCTTCCTTGAAGAAACTTGAACTTGCACAATTTTTTCTGTCTCTGACAACTTGCCTTACAAGCATTTGTGTTTATGCATAAAGTTCTATACTTGATTGTGGAAAACAAAACAAAAAGATTTATCAAAGTATAATTGTTGGAGTGAAAAATCATAAAAAATTATCAACAGTTTTTAAAGTGTTTGAATACTGACTTGGATAACATTATGCAGAGATTAGTGATTTAAAATGTTGAAAACAGGACATCTTGAGACTTTCATTGTTACAGCAGTACAACCTGTTGAAAAATAGTGTTTAAAAAAATGTGGTAACATTATGATCAGGCTAAGTTTTAAGAAAGGTTGTTAAGAAACATCATTACTATTATATTAGAGTAAAACATTAAGAGAGATTTTAATAAACTTTGAAGCTCTTTGATGGGTACTTTATAACAGTAGCAACCATGTTAGTTAAAACTGTTTAAACATAACCTTGCAATTTTGTGTTCTTAAAAGTGCAACATGCCATTGTGAATAACTTTTAGTATTTACCAAAAGTAAACCGAAACCTTATAATAATAATAATAATAATAATAAAGTGAGTAAAAAGACCAAGTATGTTGCAATCAGTTTTTAATACATTCGTGTTCACTGCACTTTTTTAAGTTAAATGATGCATTTGTTAAGCATGTGCTGGGTGATTTGAT
The DNA here is from genome assembly GCF_000517525.1 of Limulus polyphemus. NCBI lineage: Eukaryota > Metazoa > Arthropoda > Merostomata > Xiphosura > Limulidae > Limulus > Limulus polyphemus. The sequence goes on from NW_013667553.1 coordinate 143,291, forward strand.
TTATCCATTTTGCACAATGCACTTAGTGCACTTTAAAATATTTATTTTTACAATTTTTTAAATATTTTCTTATTAAATAGGTTACTTGTTTACTTCTTGCCATTTCCACACTTGGTTTTGTTAATAACTTAAATAGTAACTATTAATACTGTTATTGACTTTCAAATCAAAAAGTTACAATATCAGTGTTGCCAAGTCTGCTTATAATAAGTAAAATTAGGTTTCTTTTTTTCTAAGTTTTAATTTTCTGAGACTCGTGAATTTTTGGCCTTTTATTATTCTAGATTTGTTTGTTTTTTTGTAATAGCTGACTTTAACTACAATGGTTGTTGGAGAGGTTTTGGTAATTAACTGGGTCAATGAATAGCCTAAGCATCATATCATTAATTACAATTGTAGAATCATCCTATCCCACTCCTGTTCAATTGAAAAATAAACCCACAATTGTGAACTTTCTGGCCCACCCAGTTGATACATTTATATTCCAATTAAGCCTCACAAGTCTTCATGTTGAGGGTAAGCCATATAAGAGCATTGGAGAGTTGGAAGTTAGTGCAACTTATTTTTCTCATGAAACTTGGCAACACTGTTCAATATATGTAAGGAAACATTAATCACTAAAACAAAACTTTGAATGAAAAATAAATCTAATTCCAATAATTATATATATATATATAAGAAAAATCAAATTAGCAAATGAAACAAAATGTTTATAAAAGGGATGATTATTATAACTTTATATAGGGATAGACTTGATGAAAATGGTTAATTTTTTTTTTTAAAGATGTGTAGTGTCTATGTGTTACCTGGATGTGGAACAAGTAAAAATGTTATTTCTAAAATTTAAAGCAAAATAGCTGCAGGAATAATTTTTGTCATATGCTGAGGTTTATCTATTAAAAAACTTGTTAAAAGAGTAACATTAAAAAAAGGACAATGGTCATTATTTTTATTAAGCGTTTGCACTTGAACCTTGTATATAATGGAGAGTCACAAGTATCAATGGGAAAATCTAGACCTGGTACAAATGTTTCTTTTAAAGTAGGTATAGAAATTGTTACTAATGTTCCACTTCAGGTACCTACAGTAACCATGTGATTAATTAAATATATACTAATGTTTCTAATGGCAAATAGCAGTCTAAAATATGCATTAATATTTTTTTTTTCAGCTTCTTTCACTATTACATATAGAATTTTCTTCACTATATGATACAGGATGTTTAACAGTTGTTCAAACTAGATGTAAATAAAGCAAATAAGGGAGTCAAGCCAAAGATGTCGTCAGTTAGTCGTACATATCCCAAGCTACTATCAGTAGTTTTAAGGACATACATATCTGTAGAAAGTGTATACTTCATAATGTATTTACTCTAAAGGTTTTGGCTTGGTATATCATAATAAGCTAAGAACATTATGCTGTACCCTAAAGTTTAAATACGATGTATGGTTGCACAAATGTGCAGCCGTAATTTGTTGTGTTGGAGTTCTGTTATTTTTGTGTATGGTGTAAATATCTTGTACTATTTTGTAAATAAACCAGAACTGTTTTTAAAAGCAGCGTACGGTTTTATCTTGGTTTTATTCAAGTGTTACAGGAAAAAGTCCACAAGTTATCAATGAGGATATTGAGATCCAAAAAATGATACTTCAACAGCTATTACTCTGTTTCAAAGATATTTTACCTAATTCTTTCAAAATTTATGTAAGGATAAAAAATTCTACATCTCACCACTCCAAGTTTGTTTGTTTGATTTTATGCAAAGCTACACAGGGGTATCTGAGCAAGCCATCTCCAATTTAGCAGTGAAAGACTAGAGGGAGCTAGTCCTCACCACCCATCACCAACTCTTGGGCTACTCTTTTACCAATGAAAAGTGGGATTGACAGTCAAATTATAATGGCTGAAATGGCGAGCATGTTTGGTTTTGGGATTCAAAACCTTGAACCTCAGATTGCGAGTTGAGTGCCCTACCCACCTGGCCATGCCAGGCCCCACTCCAAGTTTTTAAAAAAAAAAAACGGATATTTAAGGCAGCAACACAGGTTGAGCATTTCATAAAAAATATTGAAATAAGTCTGATCAAATTTAATGTACGTAAAAATGTAGGTTTTTTTGTTCTCAGTACAAAAAATGAGAACAAATTTGGCTTGTTCCAAGTTGAATGGGAAAGAATATTAAACTAATGTACTTAACACTTGTTCTTAAAGTATGATAAAGAACACACTACCGGTTGATATTCAATATAAAACCTATAAATGTTTGCTTAAAACCTAATAAGGAAAAATAAATATATATTAATTATAAAATATTTGAAATCGTATACTGTCATGGCATTATAGTTCTTATTCAACTCAAATTATTTTTTCAACAAAGTGTTTGTCATAAGACATTAGTATTAGGCTTATTATATTTTTTAACTATTTTCTATACCTAGTCCATCACGAATTTTAAGAATTAGTAGAGTGTAATTATAGTATTCCAAACGCACTATATTTGGAATATCCCTTGCCAACAATGCTCTTCACTAAATTTTTCATGACAAAAATTGTCCATTTTTTTTGGTTTATAGATTTCAAAATCAAATTT